>NW_007246149.1:582936-601520 GCF_000164805.1 Carlito syrichta | reverse complement strand
AAGTGGATCAAAGACCTAAACATAAAACCTCAATGATAAGAATCTTAGAAAAAAACGTAGGAGACACCCTTATGCACATTGGAATAGGCAACCGATTCTTAATCATAACTCCAAAAGCATATGCCATAAAAGATAAGCTAGACAAGTGGGACCTCATCAAACTGAAAAGATTTTGCAAAGCAAAAGAACCATCAAGAGGGCGGGGAGACAGCCCACAGAAAGAGAAAAATATTGACTAACTGTATATATAACAAAGGCCTAACATCCAGGATCTACAAGGTTTTCCATACTACGTGTGGTTCTTTTTAACACTTTTGCTAACCAACTGTTAGTTGTCATATTTATTTACTAAATATCACTGTCATACCTATTTACTTGTGAATGCATATATGCAGTCGTCCTTCAATATACGTGGGGAATTGGTTTCAGGCTACTCCCTACCATCCCCCATCACATATACCAAAATCCTCCCAAGCTGAAGTCCCAGTCAGCCCGGTCAAAAAGGTTGTCCCTTTGTATACTTAGGTTTCACATCCCATGAATACTATGTTTTCAATTGCTGTTCTGTTGAAAAAGACCTGCATGTAAGTGGACACATGCAGTTAAAACCCATGTTGTTCAAGTGTCACATATATAATAACATATGCATACACACACACACAAACATATATACACCTATACATACACATATCTAAACAATTTTAAGATTTATATATAGACACTGGGTTCCTTTACAACTAAATAATTCCGTGTGAATTTCCTAAGATTAAAGATATTCTCTTATATAACCAGAGTATAATTATACAATTCAGGTCTCTCAATTTTCATTTGTCTGATGCTTTTCCATGATTGGAAACAGGTTAAGCACTTTGGGGAGGAATACTGCAGGGGTGATACGTCCTCAGTACATCACATAAAGAGGCACATGAGGCCAGTGTATCCCACTATTGGTGATGTAACTTCACTTAGTTAAGGTGGTGTCTGTTAGAGTTTTCAACTGTAAAGGTACCTTTTTGTCCTTTACAATTACTAAGTAATTTGTGAGGAGATACTTTGAGATCATGTAAATATCCTGTTCCCTAAGATACTTTTACTCAATGGTTTTAGAACCCATTGGTAATTCTAAATAAAATATTATGATGCCACAAAATGCTCATTCTAATATGCATATATATATTCATCGATTGGCATTCTACTGTAATGACCCTCTTTCTATATTTATTCATTATTAGCACGCACTCATGGATTTTTATTCTATTTGATGGATTATAATTCATTATTGTCAATATTCATTTTGATATTCATGTTGTACTATATTATCTTTAGCCAGTAGGAACCTCTTCAAACAGGCACAATAATGGTACTGAATTGGAATTAGAGGTATCCGTACAATCTCATCTGTAGTGTAAGCCTCCTCCTCCTCCCTCTCCCACCTCTGTCTATTGAAAAGGACTAGAAACAATGACCAGTGAAACAATGACCACAGCGCTCAAATCTTAACTTCTAAATAGCATTTCCCACTTAAAGAAATCAAGACTCCTTAGAGCAAGGGCTGAGGCAATGAAATTTCAAAATAAGTGCCATGCTCCCATTATTCAACTCATGATTGGATAATTTATTGTATTATTTATCCTTCATTCATGGTCCCACTGAATTGTTCTGATGACTATGCTTTTTAATTTTTAGCTTTCTCTTTTTAAAAATATTTTATCTATCATTGCAGAGGGGACATAAAAATACCAACTGAAAGTATCATCTTGCTAGCACAGCCTACTTCATTTTCAAATGTACATAGACTGCTTTGAATATCTTGTGGATTTCAAGCTCCAATAATTACTGTATTTTGGCATAACAATCCTTGCAAATTTACTTATGATATTATTTCAGGTGCAGGTAAATATAGCTGTGGACAATTAAGGTCACCTCACTTATGCATGTATACTACATATATATTTTAAAACTTTCACAAATATTTATTTGGTCTTGTTTATTTAGTGTAGTTCTTTGGATATATTTTGTATCTATTTCATCATCTCATGAATGACAAAATTTAGACTCAGAATGAAAAGAGGAAGAATACAGCTAAGCAGTGGTTCATTAAATTACTGTACATGGGGGAGCAGTGGCTCATGCCTGTAATCTCAGCACTTTGGGAGGAAGAGGCAAGAGGACTGCCTGAGGTTCAGGTGTTCAAGACCAGCCTGGGCAACTTGGCAAGATCTTGTCTCTACAGTAAATCAAAAAAATTAGCTGGACGTGGTGGTGCACACTTGTGGTTCCAGCTATTTGGAAAGCTGAGGCGGAAGAATCACCTGAGCTCAGCAGGTCGAGGCTGTGGTGATCATGAGCGTGCCACTGCACTCCAACCTGGACAACAGAGACTCTGACTCAAAAAAAAAAATTACTGTACATACAACAAAAAAAAGCATATTCCAGTTAAAGGAAGGCATTTATCATAACTACTCAGTAATAAATATTAGGAAACATACATTCTCAAAAAGTATTGTTTTTTGAAAGAGTATGTGCCTTTTATCAGAAAAGAACAGCTGAAAAAAATGTCAGGGAAAGCTGTGAAGTATTTTAAATTGATTCCATTAAGTAAAAATAATAATCAAATAACATTTAAAAAATATTTACACATGTATTTACATACACTCAATTTTACTGGGTTTCTATCTTTGTTTACATTTTAAGACAGCAACTTCTGAATGAAATAAATAAATCAATATAAAAATATAATATAAGCCCCCCAAACTGCCAAAACTGCATGCTTTTGTGCAGTGAAAAATAAGGTACAAGTAAATTTAGTGATAGATAGTAAAGAGATGCATGCTAAATACAAGAACTACTGTAGTCATTTTAATTACTTACCTCTTGACTTTATCATAGTTCTCTTGACGGTAATCACCTTGCTGAATTAACTGTTTCGTGTCTGCTAATTCTAATGCCAAGCGTTGACATCTAATTTGAAGTTCAGAGTAGTTTCTTCGATCTTCCTCGTTTGTCTATAAATCAAAGGAATAAAAAAACATTTCAGATTAAATATAGTAAGTCAGATTCTGTATTGAATTCTTCTGTCAGGCTGTGATTATCCTTGTAATTAAACCGAAAAAGTACTCAATTTTTCTATTTAGTAATTTTTCCCTATTCAAAGATAGATAATTTTAAATTCAGAGTTGTTTGCAAGCCCAGTTGTTTAAAACCTGAACTCTCTTTTCCAAAGAAAAAATATGACAGCTATGTTTTAGTTACTAGATTACTACATAAAAGGACTACAAATATTAAATTACTTTTCTTTTTTTTTGAGTTGGGGTTTTACTCTGTTACCCAGGCTGGAGTGCAATGGCACGATCACATCTCACTGGAACCTCAAACTCCTGGGTTCAGATGATCCTCCCAAGTAGCTGGAACTATAGGCGCGTGCCATCAAGTCCAGTTAATTTTTAAATTTTTTTGTAGAGATGAGGTTTCACTAATTGCCTAGATTGGGTGGGCTCAAGCAATCCTCCATCTCGGCCTCCCAAAGCACTAGGATTACAGGCATGAGCCACTGCGACCAGCCTAAATGACTTTGTTAAAAACATTTACTGAGTTATTAGATGCTAAAAATATTGCAATGAATACAACACAGTTCCTGTTCACAATTTAAAGATGAAAAGCTATACGAATATCAATATCTACAATGAAAAAAATCATTACCAAAGATACTATCTGTGCAGTTCCAGCTGTGGTATTCAGCAAAAAAGAAGCTGCGCACCCCTGGGAACATGCCTCTACATTGTTCTCCCTCCACTCTCGCCATCCAGGAGCAAAGGAGAAAGAGATTGCTGGTATGGGGAGAGCATGAAAGCCAAAACCTTAAAGTTGGTCCCAGGGTTCTTCACCAGCTGGCCCTGCTTACTGCAAGCATCTTTTCTCACCACTTCTAATATCTACACTTCACCCTCCAATGCTAATGAAGAGCTAAAGTTCTCAGAATGCACCAGGAGTTCTGTTCCCACTGCCTGAATACTGCATATAATCTAAATACTTGCCTCCTTCAGAGTTCTGATCTCAGTTTTCCATCAGGTTAGTTTTCTATCCGTCTCACTGGAGTGTGAACCTCTTAGGGTCAGGGACTTTGTCTTTGTCTTGCTCATCACTGACCTTTACACATTTAACTTGTATACAGTAAGAATAAAATAAAAGGTAATTAAGAGATAAATAAATATGAAAACTGGGAAGGGGGCAGGACATAGAAACTAAATTCCTATTTATTCCTCCCCTTTGAGCTCCTCATATTTTGTAACAACCATCAAGACCACCCCAAGAACCTGGCATGCTAAATGCATCCTGTCTTAAGTCATTCCTTCTTTAAGTAGCTAAGCAGCTAAGTGTGGTCACATTCACTCCACAGATACTGACCAAAGTATTTCTGTGTGACTGGTCCTGAGTAAGGCACTGTAGATACAAAGATGAATAAGACACAGTTTTTGTTTTCTTTAAGCTATTACACATAATTTTGAAACATTAGCTCCCAAATTTCTATCAAAGGGCTATTTGAGAGACGTAATTATAGAAAACCACATTCAGCATGCTTTGCTTTGGTACAGTATGATGTTCTTCTTCTACATTGAAGTTCTCCATGAGAATGGAATGTTACTATGGTATTTACATAGTAACATAGGATTACAGTTTAGGATACTCTATCCGCTCCCAAAGAATCATCACATACATCATTTGAGACTTAAATCCTATAAAAATCTTTAGTTCCCCCGAAGAATGTTTTACCCTTCTAAGCACTACTAAATTATGTAACTGTTTTGGAAGAGAGTGTAGTGTTACAGCTTGGAAGGCAGGCTCCAGAATTCAACTGCCTAGAATTGAATTCCTTCAGTAAGATTTTAGGCAGGTTAAGTTTATTTCTCTGTATTTTAATGTCCTACCTCATAGTTATTAAGTAATACACATAAAGTGCTTATAAACTGCCTAACATAAACCCCCCAAGGTTGAAACAAGAAGACATTGAGACACTAAATAGACTCATAACAAAAAGAAAATTGACTCTGTCATAAGAAAACTACCTATTAAAAAAAAAGCCAAAAGTCCTGGACCAGACGGCTTTCCAGCAGAATTCTACAAAACATAAAAGAGGAGCTGATATCAATCCTAGTATCCCAGGTAATTGAGAAAGATGCAATTCTCCCCAAATTATTTTACGAAGCTAACATCACACTGATGCCCAAACCAGGCAAAGATGCAACAAAAAAAGAGAACTACAGGCCAATATCCCTAATGAACGTAGATTCAAATATTCTCAATAAGATTCTAGCAAATCAGATCCAACAACACATCTCAAAAATCATCCACCAAGACCAAGTAGGCTTCATCCCCAGGATGCAGGGCTGGTTCAACATCTGCAAGACCACAAATGTAATTAAATATGTAATTAAATATGTCAACAGATGTAAAAACAAGAACCATTATGATTAGATGCAGAAAAGCTTTTGATAAAATTCTGCATCCCTTCTTGATAAAAACCCTCAAAGACCTAAGAATAGAAGGAACATGCCTCAAAATAGTAAGTGCCATCTACGATAAACCCACAGCCAGTATATTGCTAAATGGATAGAAACTGGAAACACTTCCCCAGAAAACCAGAACAAGACAAAGCTGTTCAACATTGTGTTGGAAGTCCTAGCTAGAGCAATTAGACAGGAGAAGAAAATCAGGGGTATCCAAATAGGAAAAGAGGAAGTTATCCCTCTTTGCTAATGATGTGATGCTATACTTGGAAAATCCAAGAGAATCTGTCAAAAACCTGCTTACACTGATAAAGGACTTTGGCAAAGTCTCAGGGTACAAAATAAATGTGCAAAAGATAGTCATATTATTATACACCTACAACAAGGAGGCAGAGAACCAAATAAAAAGTACAATCCCATTCACGATAGTCACAAAAAAACTGAAATACCTTAGCATCTTCCTAACCAGAGAAGTGAAAGACTTTTATAATGAAAACTACAAAACACTGCTTAAAAAATCCAAGAAGACACAAACAAATGGAAGAATATTCCATGCTCCTGAATAGGAAGAATCAACATTGTTACCAAAGGCAATCTACAGATTCAACACAATACCCATTAAATTACCAACATCATTCTTCTCAGACCTGGAAATGACAACACAGAAATTCATATGGAAACATAACCATGAATAGCCGAAACAATCCTTAGCAAAAGAAACAAAACAGGAGGCATCATACTTCTAGACTTCAAACTTTACTATACGGCTACAGTAATCAAAACAGCGTGAGATTGTTACAAGAACAGGCATATAGACCAATAGAACAGAACAGAGATTCTGGAAGCAAAACCTCAGTTTCTCAACCAACTCATCTTTGACAAAGCCTCCAACAATCATTGGGGAGAAGAGAACCTATTGCCAAAGGTGCTGGGAAAACTGGCCGACCAAATGCAGAAGATTGAAGCAGGACCCCTACCTATCACCATACAAAAACTCAGCTCTAAATGGATCAAAGACCTAAATGTAAAACCTCAAACTGTAAGAACCTTAGAAAATGCAGGAGATACCCTTATGGAACCGGCAACCAATTCCTGATCAAAACCCCAAGTGCCCATGTCATAAGAGGTAAGATAGACAAGCGGGACCTCAACAAACTGAAAAACTTCTGCTAAGTGAAAGAAATCACCAAGAGAGCAGAGAGCCAGCCCACAGACAAGAAAAAAATATCTACCAACTGTATATCTGACAAATGCCTAACATCCAGGATCTACAGGGAGCTCAAATGTGCTGAAAGGAAAAAACCAAACAGCCCATTAAAAAGTGGGCAAAAGACATGAATAGACACTTCTCAAAAGAGGACATACGGGCAACCAACAGACACATGAAAAAGTGCTCAGTCTCACTAATCATCAGAGAAATGCAAATCAAAACCACATTGAGATAGATACCACCTAACCCCAGTAAGAATGGACATGATTAATAAAACAAAAAACAACAGATGCTGGCAAGGATGCAGAAAAAAAGGAATGCTTCTATACTGCTAGTGGGAATGCAAATTAGTACAACCACTTTGGAAAACAGTGTGGCAATTTCTGAAAGAACTAGAAATTGACCTTCCACATGACTCAGCAATCCCCCTATTGGGAATATACCCTAAGGAACTCAAATAATTCTACCAAAAAGATACCTGCACACACATGTTTACTGCAGCACTATTCACAATAGCCAAAACATGGAACCAACCATGCTGCTCATCGAAACTGAATGGATAAAAAAAAATGTGTGCCTGAGTCCATGGGTTCCAGACCAGCCTGGGAAACTTGGCAAGTCCTCATCTCTACAATAAATCAAAAAATAAGCCAAGTGTGGTCACGCACGTCTATAGTTTCGGTTACTTGGAAGGCTGGGGGAGAAGGATTGCCTTAGCCCAGCGGGTTGACGCTGGGATGGCCATGAGCGTGCCACTGCACTCCCGCCTGGGAGATGAAGCAAGACTCCAACTCAAAAAGAAAAAAAAAAGTGGTACATATACACAATGGAGTATTATGTAGCCATAAAGAAGGACAAACATATGGACTTCGCAGCAACTTGGATGCATCTAGAGTCTATCATACTCAGTGATCTATCACAGAAATAAAGACAGAGTACCACATGTTCTCACTCATAAGTGGACCCTGAACAATTACCATAATACTATAAGATAGGGATGGCAGTAATAGGATACTCCCGGGGCGGGGGTGGGGTGAGACAGAACATCAGTAAGGGTACCCGATCTCAAACTAGGCAAAGTGGGGACCAAAGAGAGGCCCAAACTTTACCTGTATGATGACCAGTTGTATACCTAATCCTGAATTGTACCCCACATCTTTAAAATTTAAAAAAAATGCCTAACATGTAGTAAATACTCAGTAACTATAAACTAATATTGTTATAATTCTTCCTCTTTACTTTTCCTTCCAGAGAGATCATAGCCAATTTAACAGTTCAACTTTAATAACTGCACAACGAACATGACAGAATCTGGAGGAATACAAGCATACAAAGGATAAGCAAAAGGCAAAGATCCCAAGGAACCCAAAGGAGCATTCAAAGAAGCACAGGGTAAGCCAGAGGAACAACAGTAGAAGAGAGCTTTGAGACAGTCAATGCCTCAAATGGTATTGAAAAACACTCCTGAGTAGCACTGAGAAATTTACAGACACCAACAAACAAACAACAGAAAGTCTTTAAAGTATTCAGGAGTAGACACAGAAGATGGAGTGCCAGAGACTAAAGCGAATATATCTAGATATTCAGTACTGCCCTTGTTTGGGACTATTTTCTGTGTATTATCTGACTTAATACTTAATTTTATACCTGGATGAAAAGATTGTCGTCATTTTCACAGATAAGAAAACTGAGGCATGGAGAGTAAAGTCTCAGAGCTCATCAACAGTAGAGGGTAGGTTTCAATATCTAAGTTTGTCAAAGACCAGAACTGTAGGCAACTCTTTCTATAGCTTAACAATAAAAGTGGGGAAAGTATAGTAGCCAGAGAAGAAAATAAGGCTAATGAAGGTTTTAAAAGAGGAAACAAGCTTGAAAATATTCAAATATTGACAGGAAAGGAGTAACAGAAAAAGAAGGATTAACGCTAGAGAAGAGAGGGCATATTCAGGAGGGAAAAACCCCTAAGAAGGCTCCAAGGTCTGGGATCTGAGCTTGGATGTGGAGATAGTCTTAGATCAGAAGCCATGTTCACATGGCAGACTTTTCCCCTCCAGCAGAGTCTTAAAAGTTCAAATTGTTTTTAGGTAGCTATTATCAATTTGCTACAGGTTGCACCATACTCCTTACTGTAATGCTTCACATATATGTATATTATCCACCTGGTTTCTAAAGGTGTACGATTTTTCCACTTCATTAAGGCAAGGCTCTTTCCATTATAAACAGTAAGAACAAACAAACACACCACAGCAGGGTTGGTGCAGGCAACTGTGGGAGTTCTTGTCTGAGGATTTCCATTTTCCCCGTGAAATGCAAAACTGCTGAGAGTGAGAAGAAAAGTGGAAAACTAGAGATGTGAAGAGAACAGTGATTGCCTAAAATAACCTCTGTGGAAAATGAGAGGGCTAGAAAAAGAAGAATTACAGCACAATTGTGTAAGCCCATTTGAGGTTGGTAACAATAAACTTACAGTGCTTGTTATTGCTTATGTGATTTTTGTCAGTAGTGCTCAGTTAGAAAAATGAGAAGCTGAGTATTTTTCAGACTGGTCGGATTAAAAATACACACACACACACACACACACACACACACACACACACACACACTAAAAAGAAAGTTAAGGGAGGAATTAGAGGACACTAGCAAGAAAAGACTGATAAATGTGATGGAGAAGGAAATCAATTTAGGAGAGGATTGATAAATAAATTATATGGACTGAAAATTTTGTTAAAGACAAATTGGAAAATGACTGAGAAAAATGGAAACACAAGAAGTAGTATGTTCAGTGGATCAAAGTGAACGGGTAACTTCAGCAATAAATCAGCTCTAGGTAACGAGAGACCAAATGTGGCTACAGGACTAAGTGTAAAACTGGAGATGAGAAGATCAATAAAAATTCAAGGCCAAGATTGTAGTTTAGTCAATCACATAAGTACTCCAGGCAGCTGAGGTAGAAAGGAAGACTAAATCTCGATCAAACTTTTCTAAACAAAGAGGAACGTCCCTGTGATCTGCAAATGAGGAAGGTCAGAAGGTAGGGTACCAGATGACATGAATGCCCAAAGCAGTGTTTTTTGTGTGGGTGAAATTGCAGAGATCTAAAGGTGTAAAAGTCTAGAGAGCACATCAATATCTGACCTTGAAATAAGTAGGGTATGAACTCCTGATCCCGTGAGTAATTTCATGGGAGAATATATACATAAGTATTTATGTGTGTGTATATGCATTACATATTTATATACTTTCTTTAAATATAAACACCATATACAAATATAAACAGAAGCAAGTGTAAGTGCAGTATAGGGACGTATACATTCTACTAACACTTTCTTTAGGACTTTTCGGCTAAAAAAAATTTACCCTTAAACAAAATTATTACTTTTGTATTTTGAGTAAAAACATCACTTATTTTTAGCAACTAAAATAGAGCAAGGCACTGGAAAAAAAGTAGCATCTTCCCTCAAAATAAACTAAACCCCATGACTGTAGAACTTTGTAGTTAAGGCTAGAGAGAGTAAAAAAGACTCCTTTGTATTCCCCTCTGCATTCTTTCCTGTCTTGAGCTCAGCGTTAACCTCTGTGGAAAGACTCTAACCCCAACTCTGAGTTAGATGTCTCCTCTGTTTTCTCACAACACCTGGTTCTTATCCTCTGTCAGAAACATACTGAACATGCTGTGAGCAGCCATGACATGCTTCACACATCATAAGGAAAAAGTTAAGGAAGTTTTCAAGAATCCTAGTAAGTTAATACTCTGCCTATTATATAGAAGGTTTGTGATCAACATCTGTGGAAGAGGAGGAACAAAAGAAGGTATTAAGGAAGACAAGAACAAGAGGCAAAAAGCAAAAACTTTTCAAATATAAGAAAATAAACCCATAAAATTTTAAGTTACCAGCACTGTCTAGCACAAAATTTCTACATAATAGCAAATGTGTTAACAGCCAACTTTCAATTTCCTTTCTCAATAAAGAAAAGAAATTGCCCAGGGAAAATAAGGACAAGCCAAGTAATGGAGAAGATTTCAATTGTTTGCCAGCTTTCTACATATCTGGAACTGATTTTGACTGCCAGGGTTAATGTTATCTTTTCTATCTCCTAAATTATTCATACAAGAAAATAACACAAGATTACCTCCAGCCTGAAAAAAGTAAATCTGCTATGGTAATTGTATGTTTTCTTGTTTTGTCTATGGCCCTCGCCTTCCTCCACACCCAGCTCCCTGAACCTCTGCCTTATCTTTGTATACTCAATAACCCTTACATACCAGTTTTGCAGAATGAACTAATGTTGAAACATGACTAGACTAAGTAGTACCAGCACTTAAATTAACTAGCTCAAGAAGTAGAAAAAACAGCTGTAAAAATGAGTATTTGACAAATTATACATTTTCCAACTGAAATTAAAGATTATTGTCATATATCTGCAACTAAAAAATATATATCTTAAACAATAATATTCTGCGAAACATTTACGTAGAATCTCCTCAAAATATTTGAGAACGCCTACATGAAGAAGGCTCCCATTTCTGGATGGCTGTTAAACTGGTGGGTTCGCTATGTCAATATCCATCAAGTTGTACAATTATAATTTATCTATATTACATTTAAGCATTAAAAAAAATAAAAACAAGAGGCTACAATGGGGAAGACACTAACTGGGCAGAAGCTCTGCAGGAACATTTGTGTAAAAAATGAAAACCAGGACCTGTGAAAGTCCTATCATAGTGGGAAAAAGAAGCAGGATGGAAGAGATGGTGAAATCCCTTTTTTACTCCCTGTATTTCTCTACTGTTTCACTATTTGACATAAGAAACTTAATTGACCTTTGATTACTACAGACTGTCCCTTTAAGTAACAGACTACACTTTGTTTTCTGTCAGACTACGCTTTGTTATTGTTAAGTTTCAAAAATACATTATTTTTTTCTTTTTGACTTTTAAAAACAAGACAAAACTGAAATATCAAAAGTCTGTTATATGTTAAAAAGAAGAAAATCTTAGTACTTTATAATACATGCTAACTTTTCAATTATGTCTATTTGGATACATGTAAACTCAAACATAAAAATATAATCTTTTATTTAAAAATTGAGTTGGGGTCTCATTCTGCTGTCCAGGCTGGACTGCCAGGGCTTAGGCGCTCCTTTGGCCTCAGCATCCCAAGTAGCTGGGACTATAGGTATGCGCCACCATGCCTGGCTAAGTTTTCAAATTTTATTTTGTTTATTATAGAGATGAAGCTTCACTATGTTGCCCAAGCTGGTCTTGAACTCCTGGGCTCAAGCAATTCACCAGCTTTGGCCTCCTAAAGTGCTGTAATTACTTACAGGTGTGAGCCACTACACCTAGCCTTGTAAGCATTTTTTAATAGTTAAAAAACAAACAAACAAAAAACCCCCCAAGAAATTTAGAGGAATAAAGAAAGGTAATTTTTGGCACGTGTGGTGGACACTAGATTGAAATAAGAGACATAGATTCAAATGCTATTTCTCCTTATTACTCTCGGAAGTCGACTTCTCTGGACTCAACTGCTGTCTCTGCAAAGTGAGCAGCTAATTATTACTGGCTCATTGATGTTTATGTGTCCACTACTGTGCTAAACACTGTATTACTAGTACCATTATAAAGACATGATGCCTACCTCAAGGATCTAGCAGAACTGCCCCACTGTAAAATGCTACATGGATGTGCTGGGAGGCAGTTTGCATAGTCAACAATTTATTCAGCAAAGTACTGTAACAAATTTGAAATATTGGCTTTTCAATAGGCATTGACCTAAATATAAGTGAACTAAACAAATTTAAATCTTAATGAAGAGACCAAGTTGCTAAATTATCTTAAAAATCTCATTACCCAAAGAAATTAAATATATCAACGTAAGAATATGGTTTCCCATGCCTTCTGAGTAACTGAGATAGGCATTAAAATATTAACAAATGTGGATAGAAAGAATAAAAGAATTAAGGCGATTCACCAATTAGAGTCTAATTCAAATTTTTTTTTACTTTTGAAACAAATGAAGACGTATGGTATGATAGGAAATTTACCAATGTTGAAGAAAGTCATTTTGTCTGCTTTGTTAGTAAATTACTATAGCTTCTATATTTCAAATTTCAAATATTAAAACACTTTAACTCAAGTTAAGTAACATGTATCTTTTTCGGTTCTTTTCCATATGCTCATACACATACACAAACAGAGGGAGGGGGTAGTTGCTTTTCCCTACTAACAACAAAAAGCAAAGTCATTGAGTTTCTGCACTTTTTTTGTTTGTTTGTTTGTTTGTTTTGAGTTGGAGTCTCACTCTGTCACCCAGACTGGAGTGCAGTGGCCGCTCCCAGCCACCGCAGCCTCAACCTGCTGGGCTCCAGTGATCCTTCTGCCTCAGCCTTCTAAGTAACTGAAACGACAGGCACGTGCTACCATCTATTATAGAGATGAGGTCTCGCCAAGTTGCCCAGGTGGGTCTCGAACCCGCAGGCGTAGGCAATCCACTTACCTCACCACTTTTCCTCACTTTGTGGAAATTCTAAATAAACTGTTCTTCTCTAGTTCATTCATGTTAATAGTTGTATAATATTTCATGGTGCAGACTAACTACGGTTTATGAAACTATTTCCTTGCTGTTGTATTGGTGGGTATTTATTTTGTTTTTAGTCTCCCCCCACCAATGCCCTCCTCCACTTCCTGCCAGAAACAATGCTGCAGCAAACCTCCTTGCATACCTATCCTTCTGTACTAGTGCTCTGCCCCGTGGGGCATACTCCCAACAGTGAGGTTGCCAAGTTGCAGGCCACTTCTTTTCATTCACCAATGTTGCTAGATGGCTGCAAAGGGCTGCAGCAGTTCACATTTCCACTAGCAATGTGTGTATCTTTAAAATTATTTCTTCATAAATAGACCACTTTCATTTTTGCCAACCTGCGCTATTACTATTACTTTAATTGTATTTCCCAAAATGCTAGCAAGTTTATGAATCTGGTCTTTGTACTTCTTGTAAAATACCTATTTATAGTCTTTGCCCATCTTTCTACTGGGTATGGTATCTCTTTTTGTCTTTATCTTTTAAAGCGTCTGGATTCCCTGTCTTGGTTAAAGGTCACCCTGACCTTCAGAACAGTGCTGTCCAACAGAACCCTCTACAATGATGAAAATTTTCTATATTTGCACCCTCCAATATTTCAATGTAAACAGCCACATGTAGATGTAACTACTTAATAAACAGCTCAGTTCTAGAACCTGGCTACTCACAGTTTGGTCCATGGACCGGCACAGACTAGGAGCACTAATCATTTGCGAGTGTGCTACAAACGAAAAATCTTAGTTCCCACTCGAGAATTAATGCTTCTTAAAAGATCACCAGGTGATTTACAATCACATTAAAGTTTGAGAAGCACTAGATAAATTAATTACTAGATAAATTAAGAATCTTTAAACTTTTTTGTGCCATGAATCCTACTGGTAATCTGGTGATGTCGGTGAATCCCCTCTGAGACCAATATTTCTGAAAGATTAACTTAAAATAACAAAATTACAAAGGAAACAAATTATACTGAAATAAAACTATTTTTAAAAAATTGTGTATGTCCTTTTTATAAATGCACTAAAGATGATCTACTGAGGGGTCTAGTAACTTCAGTAATGTTGAAGTGGTGATGAGCATGAGCTCTAAAGAGAAATCTGCGATAAGAACATGTGCTATAAAGGTATCTCATTTTTAATGTTGACAGTCACATTCAGCACTGTTCTGAAGGTCAGGGTGACCTTTAACCAAGACAGGGAATCCAGACTGTGGCTTTTGCCTATATTTGTAATTGAAGGAAATACTAAATTTCAGTTAGAAATGAAAATTAGTTCTTTTCCATACCACCTGAAAGACCATGAACCATAAGTTAAGACTGCTGAAGTAGCTGCCTAACTTTTCTTTTAATAAACTTAACCCAGATAGAATTAATATTTGTGTATCATATAAACTGTAAGGACCAATTTATTTTTTTAATAGATGAATATCCAGTTGTGCTGGATCCTTATAATAATTATTATTTTCCAACTGAGCTAAACTACCATTATTGTGGTATATAATTACATTTATTTTTCTATTCTGTTCCATTGATGTTTATAAATGTTTATTCCTATACCAGTACCACATTTAGTTGACCACATTAATTTTGAACTGTACAGTGAGTTCTTGGTTGGTCCAGCACCTCTCACCTTCTTCCACCTGAATCTTTTTCACATGTATCTTGGCAATTCTGGGGCATTTACATTTTCATATAGGCTAAAATAATTTATCCACATTCAGTACTGTGCTATACCTTTCCCTCTAACACCCTCTCTTACCATATATTAAAAAAAATGGAATATAACCTAACTGCATTTGAATAATGTTAACAGTGAAAATTTGATATTTTTATGACCTTGTCTACCTAAGATATGGTTCTTCCACGTTCCAAGATGTAAAAGTTTTCTTCATATGAATCCATTACCTTCCATACTAGAGATGAACCTGGGTGAAAGAATTTCATTCACAAGGAAGGTAATAAACTCTTATGAAAAAAACTATTTAGTTTTATAGATTTCTAACACCAGTGGCAGTTACATCTACTGATAAGTTCACACAGCTATTCTCCTTTAACTTGCTGACACAATAGATTATTCCTTCTGTCCTGGAATATATTTTGTTTAATCATAAAATATTATGCTTTTGATATTAATACAATAGTAGATTCATTTGTTAACATTTTATTTTAAAATTTTCAATCTGCTATGTAAGTAACACTGGCCTATAGATTCGTTTTGCTTTTGTGTTAGCTTTCTAAGAACGTTCCATCTTTTTCAATAGTCTGGTATAGCATAATTAACAGAAATCAGCTGTCTTTATAGAGATCAACTGTGAAACCATTTGGGGTACAACATATGAGAACCTGGTGGTAATTTTGTCAGTGATACACTTCTACCCACCTTTGTGACACCTCTATAGCAACTGTTCTATACTTCTGCCAGTTGTAGTAATCTATATTTTGTTGGCAAATGTCACTTTCCTTTTGGTTTTCAAGCTTGTTGCCACAGAGATACATGTATTATTCTCTTAATTAATGTCTGTTAATCCCAAATACCTTATTTCTACTCATTTTTTCCTGCTTTCTTGAGTACCACGTGTTTATTTTCCATCTCTTTCTTTAACAGTAAAGGCATTTTAAGGCTATAGATTTTCCTCTGGCACAGCTTTAAATGTGTCTCAAGAACATTAATATTAAAAATGTTCTTATTTTCTTTTTTTATAAAGTTTTTATTTCCTCTTTGATCCCAAAGATGTTTCTTCTTAAATAAGTTTATTTCCCCTTAGCTTTTATTTTTTGTTCATTACATTTATCTAATTCCCAAAGAAATATATTAAACTTCCCCCACAATTATTGCATTTTCATCACGGTCTCCTTGTTTTTCTAAAAAATTTTACTTTACAATGACTGTCACTTGACATGTAGAAACATAACTATAAAATCACCTTTTATCATTAATGTACCTTGTGACTCTGTTTTGTAGTTTTTATCTTAAATTCCACCTCATGTGATATTAATATTATCTTCTTGGCCAGGTGCTATGGCTCACAACTATAATTCCAGCAACTTGGGAGGCCAAGGTATGAAGATCGCTTGAGGCCAGGAGTTTCAGATCAGCCTGGCAACATAGTAAAACTTCATCTCTACAAAAAAAAGAAAAAAATTAGCCCCAGCTACTTAGGAAGCTGAGGCAGGAGGATTGCTTGAGCCCAGGTGGCCAAGGCTACAGTAAGCTATGCTTGGAACACTGCACTTCAGTCTTGCAAAAGAGCTAGACCCTTTCTCTAAATTTTTTTTAAAAAGATCTTCCTGCTGTCTTTTTTCATAACTTTTAGTCTATCCCTTTATTTTTTCAAACTTTTTAAAAAAATCAGTGTGCACTAAGGGTATTTCCTATAGACAGAGCTGGGCTTGGTTTAAGGTCAACATGAAAGTCTCTTTTAGTCGCATATTTTAAGCATATTCTTGAACTTTCTGAAGACAAATAAGACTTAATCCATCTTATTTCGCTGAGGGGAGAAATCTAGAGATTTTTACAGTCTAAGCTCTTGCCTACAATCTGTCGTGCTCCTGCTCTGGTCTCTCTCACACTGTCTTTAGACTGTCCCTCAGACCAGGGGAAGAAATCCCAAACTGTGGTACATATCCCTTCTAGCAATTTCTTCCTTTGTATGTGGCAAGCTACCTTCTGATTGAGAAGTGTGCTTATTCCTCTTAATGATTTGTATGACCAGAAGAATGTGAAAGCAGCAATGGTCTGGGATTTCGAAGTAAGGTCCTTCTAAGAAGCCTTTAAGCCTCATCCTGAGTTTCTCAAGTGCTTGCTTTGTAAGTGGCTGATTGCTGTATCCTGAGACTACCATGTTGAAGGATGCCTAAACTAATTACAAGGAGAGGCCAAGGGGAGAGGGAGTAATATTTTGATCATCCCACCTTGGCTCCAAATAAATGACTAAAGACTTCAGATGACCCTAGCCTCAGTGAGGTGAGAAAAACTCAGTTGAACCTATCAACTATCACAGCTGTGACAAATGATAAACTATCTTAAGACAGTGAATTTCGGGGTGATGGATTATGCAGCAATACTGAACTGGAAGACTAAATTTCTCAAAGCCTAAGACTTCACACAGGTCCAGCTGCCTGTCAGAAGACAGCTACAACTGAGATTCTAAATTCCATCTCAGACCAAAATCAGAACCTATAAAGGTGGCCATTAATCTAAAATTCAGATTAACTTTAAGCAATATTTAAATTTAATTTTTAACATTTTAACCTTAATATACAGAGGCAAATTTATTACTGTTTACTATGAATTTGTTATGTTAAACATTTTAATTATAACTAATGGATATTCTCATAAATATGTGTCTCATAAAAAATTTTTAAATTTCATCATTTGCACAACATAAAAAGAAGTTCCAGATATGTGGAACTGGAAAAGAAGAAAAATGGAATGCATGCCTACTGCCATCTCTTAGAGTACCTTTATGTCCTCCTCTTTCAACTAAGCTTAAACAGCAAGGCTTATTCCATTCAATCATGTGGACTATAAAATTTAAACTTAACATGTCAAAGTAAGTAGCTTATTTAGTTTTGAGTTTGGCTTGGCTACACCCAGTTACTGAGACGACGCAATATTGTCACCATTTTCTCCATTTGAACTATGAAACTTTTATACATACAGTGATCCATGACAGCATCTAGCCTTTATTTGGCTGAAATATTTTACATATTTCATATTTTACATATTATGCTGTTCTGTTATTTATTAAATTATCTTTTATGGTGCTAATGCCATGACAAAATTAAATGCAAACATTGGCACTGACATCATAGTGATAGTACTCTATCACTACATCTCCTATTTCAACATGTATGGAATCAATCCAGCTACATGAAACGTCTTCCAGATAATATCAATTTAAAATTGCCTTTACATAGGTAGTGTAACTCCAATTATATTCTTAGATATGCTAATTACATTAAAATATAAATGTAAAATCATGAAATTTAAGGATACAGAGACTTTTTTTAACCTCGGTTAATAAGAAACAAAAAAATTTAAAAATGATTTGTGTTTATGGTCCATGAACCTGCCACATTCCAGTCTAAGATTGTTCGTTAAAAAACTGTGCTTCTCAGCAAAAAATCCAAAACAAAACAGGAGGTATCACACTCCCAGACTTTCGAGTTTATTATAAAGCTACAATAATCAAAACAGCCTGGTATTGGTGGTACAAGAACAGGTATAGAGACCAATGGAACAGAATAGAGATTCCAGAAGCAAAATCTCAATTTCTCAACCAACTCAT
>NW_007246149.1:496216-582916 GCF_000164805.1 Carlito syrichta | reverse complement strand
TGCAAGACTGGTTCAACATTTGTAAGACCATAAACATAATTAAATACATCAACAGATGTAAAAACAAAAACTACATGATTATATCATTAGATGCAGAAAAGGCTTTGGATAAAATTCAGCACCCCTTCTTGATAAAAATGCTCAAACATCTAGGCATACGTGAAACATACCTCAAAATAGTAAGAGCCATCTATGAGAAACCCACAGCCAGCATACTCCAAAACAGACAAAAATTGGAACGATTTCCCCTGAAAACTGGAACAAGACAAGGATGCCCACTCTTGCCTCTCCTGTTCAACATAGTTTTAGAAGCCCTGGATAGAGCAATCAGAGAAGAGAAGGCAATCAGGGATATCCAGATAGAAAAGAAGAAGTCAAATTATCTCTCTTTGCAGATGATATGATTGTATAACTTGAAAACCCAAGAGAATCTGCCAAAAACCTCCTGGCACTGATAAAGGACTTTGGCAAAGTCTCAGGGTATAAAATAAATGTACAAAAGACAATTACATTTCTATATACCAATAATAAATAAACAGAAACCCAAATAAAAAGCACAATTCCATTTACAATAACACACAAAAAAGTTTCTTGGCATCTTCTTAACCAGAGATGTAAAAGACCTTTACAATGAAAACTACAAAACACTGCTCAAAGAAATCAAAGATGACACAAACAAGTGGAAAAATATTCCATGCTCATGGATTGGAAGAACTAACATTGTTTAGATGTCCATTTTACCTAAGGCAATCTACAGATTTAATGCAATACCCATCAAATTATCAGCAACATTCTTCTCAGACCTAGAAAAAACAATACAGGAATACATACGGAAACATAAACGACCAAGAATAGCCAAAACAATCCTCAGCAAAAAAACAAAACAAAACAAAAAAGCAGGAGGTATCACACTCCCAGACTTTAAACTATACTATAAAGCTACAATAATCAAAACATCCTGCTATTGTACAAGAACAGGCACATAGACCAATGGAACAGGATAGAGATTCCTGAAGCAAAGTCTCAGTTTCTCAACCCACTCATCTTTGACAAAGCCTCCACAACAACCACTGGGAAGAGGAGAACCTATTCAGTAAATGGTGCTGGGAAAACTGGCTGACCAAATGCAGAAGATTGAAACAGGACCCCTACCTACCACCATACACAAAAATCACCTCTAAATGAATCAGAGACCTAAACATAAAACCTCAAACTATAAGAACCTTAGAAAATGCAGGAGATATCCTTATGAAAATTGGAACTGGCAATCAATTCCTGATCAAAACCCCAAGTGCCCAGGCCGTAAGAGATAAGATTAATAAGTGGGACCTCATCAAATTGATAAGCTTCTGCAAAGCCAAAGAAACCATCAAGAGAACAGAGAGACAGCCCACAGACTGGGAAAAAAATTGCTAACTGTATGTCTGACAAAGGCCTAACATCTAGGATCTACAAGGAACTCAAACATGCTGAAAAGAAAAAAACAAACAGCCCCGTTACAAAGGGGGCAAAAGATGTGAATAGAACACTTCTCAAAAGAAGACAGTTAACAGATACTAGCCTCACTAGTCATCAAAGAAATGCAAATTAAAACCACACTGAGATACCACCTAACTCCAGTCAGGATGGCCATCATCAACAACTCAAAAATCAACAGATGCTGGACAGGATGAGGCGAAAAGGGAACACTTCTGCACTGTTGTGGAGGGTTGGGGAGGGGAAGTGTAAACTAGTATAGCCTCTGTGGAAAACAGTGTGGCGATTCCTAAAAGATCTAAAAATCAACCTTCCATACGATCCCACAATCCCCCTACTGGGAATATACCCGGAGGAACTCAAATCAGTCTGTGAAAAAGATACCTGCACACGTTATGTTTATTGCAGCATTGTTCACAATAGCAGGAACATGGAACCAACCGTGCTGCCCTTCGAACAAAAACTGGATTAAAAAATGTGGTACATATACATGATGGAATACTACGCAGTCATAAAGAAGGACAAAATCAAGAACTTCACAGCAACCTGGATGGACTTAGAATCTATAATATTGAGTGATCTATCACAGAAACAAAGAACTGAGAATCACATGTTCTCACTCATAAGCAGACCTGAACGATTATCATAATTCTATAAGAAAAGGGGCACACCTCATCAACAAGGGAACCTGCATAATGAACACTGGTATACCTAGCCCTGAACTGCAACCCACATCTTTAAAATAAAAAATAAATAAATAAACATTAAATATAAAAATTGAGATTCTTAGCTCCAACTCAGATCAAACTCAGAACCCATGGAAGTGGCCATGAGTCTAAATTTTAAGCAACACTTATATACTTCAATTTGCAGAGGCAAATCTATTACTGTTTACTAATGAATCTGCTAAGCATTCTAGGACAATTATAACCAATCGTTAGCGTTATAAATATGTACCTTATAAAGAAATTTTAAGTTCATCAGCTGGGGACAAGATAAAAATAAATTTCAGAAAATAAACAGTTAATAACCCTGAAGTATAAAAACTAGAATAACAAGTATGTATCATCAATGAAATAACTCATTTTCATAAAAATAAAATTAATAGGATTACTTACATATAAATACTTAAGATGACCTTCAAGATAATCTTGTAGAATTTTTCAAAAATGTTACTGTTTCTAAACAAGGAAGTTACTACCTTGAACAAAACTCTTTTTGCTTCCTAGTCACCAAAGTTCTCATAAGAGAAAAATATTTCACCATTTCCTTAGGAAACTTAATAGCTTTATTAAGTGCAGACTTATTGATGCCTTATATAGACAATATTGCTAACATTTCATAGTTTTAAAATGAAAAAAGCATGCTGAACTAACTCCACAATAGCAAAACAGTTGCACACAGCTTAGCTGCATGTGATGGACTCAAATTTTGGCCTGTTTTTTTTAAAAAAATTCTTAAGTAGGAAATAAAAGTATTTATAAGCAATTTTACAAACATAAAGCACCATTCACAAGCTCACATATATAATGCAGCTCAAAATATGCTACAATTAGATTACATTATTGACACATAAATAAACTCCAGACTTGAAGTAAAAGATGAGGCCTATTTTCCAGAGTTAGTTTCTACATATTAGTTCCAAATAACTAAAGATTTGGAAAAAATTATGAAAGAAAATTCCAGAAATCCACTAAAATTGGCACTTCAGAAAGACAGACTTCTTTTTAAAGGTCAAGAATCACATTATATTAAATTTCTTTTTTTTTTTTTTTGAGTTGGAGTCACTCTGTTGCCCAGGCTGGTAACACACTCACTGCTCATCACAGCCTTGACCTCTTGGGCTCAGGAGGCCTTCCACCTCTGGCCTCCTCAGTAGCTGGGGCTATAAGCACTCACCACTACTCCTGGCTAATTTTTAAAAATTGTTTTGTAGAGATGAAGTCTCGTTATGTGACCCAGGATGGCCTCAAACTCCTGGGTTAGAACAATCGTCCCACCTTGGCATCCCAAAGGGCTGAGATTACAGGCGTGAGCCATTGTGTCTGGTCACATTCTATTACATTTCTAAAACAGTTTTCATCTCACAGCTATCTTGAACTAGCAGATTACATAAGCAAAAGCAGAGTCAAATTAACCGTGTAATTGTGTGGTTTTAACATCCCTGAATGTTATTGGTAGCCATAATTATGAAATTAGTGTAATAAGTTAGACACCTGTGATCTGAAGAAATCATATCATGGAAGGAATTACAGATTTTATAATTCTTTCTCCCAGTAATAGATGTACTTTATTTCACTAGAAAAAAAGGTATTTGATTGGTTGAAAGCACTTGATAGGAAATAATGAAAATAAGGTAATTTAATGTAATGGTTTAGACTCTAGGTCAAAAAATGACAAGATTTTCCAAAAAGCCCAAAACGGGTTTTAAAAAAATAGATGAACATATACTGCCACCATGTGGTAACAAAAAATCAAGGCCATTTTGGATAAGAAAAGTAAGATGGAAAGTTTGAGAATAAAATTTTTAGAGTAAAACGAAAAGTTTGTTTTCTTAATTGTCAGTTTCAAAACCCAGAAACATGGCTAACAAACAGATTAGTTTCTTCTAGTAAACCACAATGGAGTCGTGTGATCATTGCTGTCACTTTAGCACTTAGGTGAGATTCTTGATCTTTCTTGATTTGATTTAACTGTGATTAGCCTAAGTCCAGGCCCCTTCTGTGTCATGTTGGATGGATAAAGGTGCAATAGAAAATCCTTATTCATTCTAGCTTACCAAACCAGGAGACAGAGTTTAGGACAACGCAGCTGCTCCACAGTGAGGAGGAAATTTTAGAGACAGACAGAGAGGGGAAACTGAATTCTGTGGATAATTCTGCCCAAATCTCTGGCTGCCCTCTGAAGAAATGTGTAGGACAGACTCTAAGCAGCCCCACTAATGCCAGAAAAACAGAACTGAAATACAAGCAGCTGCCCAAGAGACAAAACATTCAGTTTGAGTAAATTCAAGTTAATTTTCTGCTAAAACAAAAACATCAGTATTGTCTAGAGGTACATAAAATATAGTCACCACAACATAATAATCACAACGATATCATCTAAATGTACTCTATTATCTACATAAACAATTTTAAGTTACTTGACATCTTAAAAAACAGGAACATGTGACCCATTTCTAAAAGAAAAGACAATAAACAAAGACCAACTCCAAGGTGACCCAGAGCTAGGAATTCACAGGCAAGAATTTTAAAGCTGCTATTTTAACTATTCTCAATGCTGTAAAGGAAAATATGTTAATACCAAATAAATAACAGATATATAAAAGCTATAAGAAAAAAACCAATCTGAAATTCTAGAAGTGAAAAATTCCACACTTACACATTTGCTCAAGTAAACAAAGTATGTGTCCATACAAAAACTCACACTCAGATGTTTCCAGCAGCTTTATTTATAATGTCTCTAAAGTGGAAATAACTCATTCAGTTGGTGCATAAATATATCCATTCAATAGACTATTACTCATATGGAAAAAGGAAGAAATTACTGACATATTTTTAAAAATGATCTGCTAATTGCTCATAAAATTAAATGTGACTGGCGGATCGATAAGATGGATAGATAATTTGATAAAACAAATATAGTAAAATGTTAATGGCAAAAATTAAGTGTTGGATGTACTGCTGTTTGTTCATTTAAAATTCTTTCAAGTTGGCTGGGCATGCTGACTCACACCTGTAATCTCAGCCCTCTGGGAGGCCAATGCAAAATGACTGCTTGAGCCCAGGAGTTTAAGACCAGCCTGGGCAACACAGTGAGTCCTGGTGTCTACAACAAATAAAAAAACTAGCTGGGTGTGATGATACGCACCTGTAGACCCAGTTACTCAGGAGGCTGAGCCAGGAGCAACATTTGAGCCCAGGAAGTTGAGGTGCAGTGAGCTGTGACCATGTCACTACACTCCAGCCTGGGCAACAGAGTGGAACCCTAACTCAAAAAAAAAAAAAAAAAAAAAAGATTCATGTTTGAAAATTTTTTATAATAGGATGGCAAAAAAAAACCCCCAACAAAACCCCAAAACAACTTCCTGCAGCAAGAGATCAATTCTGAAATTAGTCTACTTAACTTCTGAGATCTCCTTTCAATCTGTCCTACTAGTTTGGTATTCTACTGCTTAGAAAAACTTGACTGTCTGCACACCTGAGATTTTAGTTTGTGCTTGCCTCCTTACCAGCACAATGTATCACAATGTTAAATATTGAATACAACTGGACTTAACAGCTAGCTCTGAAAAATACTTCTGCTTTCATTTTTTATTTAGTTCCTTTTTATTCCTGCTTTTTGATTCTTCGACCACTAAAGAGAAAGCAATTCCCTGAGAACTTGTGATAACATTTCTTACAAAGTCTGTCCATTTTTGTCAAGAGGTAGAAGCAACTCAGATATCCACTGACAGATGAATGGATCAAGAAAATGTGGTATATACACAATGGAAGGAAATTCTATCACATGCTACATGGATGAACCTCAAGGATTGTACACTAAATGAAACAAGCCAGTCACAAAAGGGCCAATTATGTATAAACCTACTCATATGAAGTATCTAAAGTAGTCAAAATCATTGAAACAAAAAAGTAGAAAAGTGGTTACCAAGGGCTGGGGGAAGGAATAGGAAGAATTAATGTCTAATGGGTACTGTTTTAGATGAAAAGTTCTAGAGATCTGTTGCACAACACCAATTATACTTAATACCAAACTATACATTTGAAAATGGTCAAAACGGTAACTTTAATGTAGTATTTTTTTTTTTTGCTATAATAGTCTTTCTTTTTAAACTAAAATTTAAAACTCTGTCAATGGCTTTTTATTTGTTTATTTATTTTAGAGCTGTGGGAGGTACACGAGGGGATTTGCGACCTATTGTAAGTTAGGTGGGCTTCTAGCAAGTCCTCTCTCCTCCTGTAGTAGACATGGTATCCAGTGGGTGACTGTGTGTCTCTTATCCCCTCTCCCTCCTTCCTTTAGCAGTGCCCAGCATTTGTTCTTCACACCTGTATGCTCACATGCTCAAGGTTTAGGACCTGCTCATGAGGAAGAACATGTGGGATTCAGTTTTTTGTTTCTGTGATAGTTCGATTAGAATGATGGTCTCTAGCTGCATCCACGTTGCAGCAAAGGACATGATTTTGTTCTTTGTTAAGGTTGCATAGTATTCCATCATGTATATGTATCACATTTTCTTTATCCAGTCCACTTTTGATGGACATCTGAGTTGGGTACCTGTTTTTGCTATTGTGAATAGTGCTGCAATGAATATACATGTGCAGGTGTCTTTTTGGTAGAGCGATTTATGTCCCTCTGGGTATATTCCCCAAAGTGGGGTTACTGGATCGTACGGTAGCTCAATTTTTAGCTCTGATAAAATGACATACTGCTTTCCACAAAGGCTGAACTAGTTTACATTCCCATCAACAGTGTAGAAGCGTTTTCTTTTCTCCACAGTCTTGCCAGCACTTTCTGACTTTTTAATGATAGCCATCCTGACCCTGGTGTTACGTAGTAGCTAACTGTAGTTCTGATTTGCATTTCTCTGATGATTAGTGAGGCTAAGCATTTTTTAATATATTTGTTGGATGTTTAGATGTCTTCCTTTGAGAAGTATCTGTTCATGTCCTTTGCCCTTTTTTTTTTTTTTTTTTTGAGTTGGAGTCTCACTTGGTTGCCCAGACTGGAGTGCAGTGGCCGCTTCCGGCCACCGCAGTCTCACTTTCTGGGCTCTGGGGATTCTTCCGCCTCAGCCCTCCCAGTAGCCGGAATTACAGGCATGCGCTACCATGCCCGGTTGATTTTTTGATTTATTGTAGAGATGAGGTCTCGCTGCCCAGGCGGGTCTCGAACCCGCAGGCTCAGGCAATTCACTTACCTCAGCCTCCCAAAGGCGCGGGATTACAGGCTGAGCCACCGAGCCCGGCTTGTCCTTTGCCCTTTTAAAGGGTTTTTAAAAAAAATATCAGTTTGTTTTGAGTTCCTTATATATCCAAGTATTAGGCCTTTGACAGATGCATAGCTTGCAGATATTTTTTCCCATTTTGTGGACTGTCTCTCTATTCTCTTGAAGGTTTTTTTTGCCATGCAAAAACTTTTTAGCTTAATAATTTCCCACCTGTCAATTTTAAATTTTGCTGCATTTGCTATTGAGGACTTGGGCATGAATTCACCTACTCCAATGTGCAGGAGTATATTTCCCAAGGTTTCTTGGAAGGTTCTTATAGTTTGAGTTTCACATTTAACTCCTTGATCCATTTTGAGTTAATTTCCGCATATGGTGATAGATAGGGATCCAGTTTCATCCTTCTGCATATGGTTAGCCAGTATTCCCAGCACCATTTGCTAAGTAGGTTTCCTTTCCCCCAATGTCTGTTTTTGTTGGCTTTGTTGAAGATGAATTGATTAAAAGTTTGTGGTTTTATTTCCAGATTCTCTGTCCTCTTCCATTGGTCTGTGTGTCTATTTTAGTACCAGTACCATGCTGTCTTGGTTATAATAGCCTTGTAATAAAGTCTGGAAGTGTGATACCTCCAGCTTTGCTCTTTATTTACTGAAGATTGCTTTAGCTATTCAAGTTCTTTTTTGCTTCCATATGAATTTCACTATTGTCTTTTCTAGGTCTGTGAAAAATGAAGCTGATGCTCTAATAGGGATTGCAGTGAATCTGTAGATTGCCTTGGGTAGAATGGACATCTTGATGATATTGATTCTACCAGTCCATGAGCATGGGATGTTCTTTCATTGGTCTGTGCCATCATTAATTTCCTTGAGAAGTATTTTGTTCTCATTGTGAAGGTCTTTCACCTCTTTGGTTACATAAGTGCTGAGTATCTTTTTGCAGTGATTGTAAATGGGACTGTGGTTTTCATTAGGTTCTCATCCTGCTTGTTGTTGGTGTACAGAAATGTAACTTTTTGCACATTCCTTTTGTATCTCAAGACTGCCAAAGTTGCTAATCATTGCAGGGAGGTTTTTGACATACTCTCTGGGGCTTTCTAGATACAGAATCATATCATCTGCAAAAAATAATTGAACTTCTCTTTTTCTTACTTGGATACTCTTTTCTTTCTCGTGCCTGATTGCTCTGTCTAGAACTTCCAGTACTGTTAGACAGGAGGGGTGAGAGTAGACCTTCTTGTCCTGTTTCAGTTCTTGGGGGAATATTTTGAGGGTTTTTATCAAGAAGGGATGTTGAATTTCATAGAATGCTTTTTCTGTGTATAATGAGATAATCACGTTTCTTGGTTTTACAACTATTTATGTGATAGATTACATTTATTGATTTGCATATGTTGAACCAGCCTTACATCCTGGTAATGAAGACCACCTGGTCATGATGGATGATCCTTAAAATGTGCTGCTGAATGCAATTTACTAGAATCATGTTGATCATTTTTCCATCTATGTTCATTAGTAAAACTGGCCTGTTAGTTTACTTTTCTTGTTGAGTCTTTGCTTTTCAATGGCTTTTTGAAAGTGTCTCTTGTTTCTTTATACACATGTAAAATATCACAATATGTTGATTTATAAAACATTTGTTGACTTTCCGCCATAGGTTAACTTGGCTAAGTATTCAGTGATCCTAATCCTCATGCATTACACAAGTTCAGTAAGGATAAAAGTGTGGCTTATTAGATTTTGTTTTGGGAATCCCTGGTTTCTAGGGTCAGACAGGCAATTTCCTAGTTTTCAAGCAATTAGACCGACTCTAAATGTTTTATCTAATAACAAGATTATACCTGTGCTGCAGTTTTAGGTTTTTCCTTAGAATCTCTTAAAATTATTTCGTAAGTACCATTTAGTCACGCCGTTTTTCAAAGCTTACATTTTATTCAACTATAAGATTACATAAAGTCATTTATAAAACCAAAATCATTCCTCTTAAAATATCCAGCCTTAAATATATATGACTTGAAGAATAAATGATTTGCTTAATTATCATATGAAGAGATCATTCAAATAATATCATACAGAAATTTTGAATCTTGTCTTATTAAAAATTAGCAAGTTTATAGTAGCTGCACCATTAATAGCATGGCCTCATTCCAAGAATTACTATATTTTGCTGTTTGTTGAACAAAGTATGGTACTTCTATTTTTATTTATTTATTTATTTTTATTTTTTTGAGTTGGAGTCTCACTCTGTCACCCAGACTGGAGTGCAGTGGCCGCTCCCAGCCACTGCAGCCTCAACCTGCTGGGCTCCCATGATCCTTCTGCCTCAGCCTTCCAAGTAGCTGGAATTACAGGCATGCGCTACCATGCCCGGTTGATTTTTTGATTTATTGTAGAGATGAGGTCTCGCTGCCCAGGCGGGTCTCGAACCCGCGGGCTCAAGCAATCCACTCACCTCAGCCTCCCAAAGGCGCGGGATTACAGGCTGAGCCACCGAGTCCGGCTGGTACTTCTATTTTTAAATTCACAAGAACCTAGAATCAGTGAACACACCTTCAGGGATGCACTTTCAATTTGTTCACTACAAAATAAAACATATATTCCCCTGTTGGGCTCAGAACATATATGGCACTTATTTTAAGCTGAAGGAAATGGAGGACACTACAGAAGCAGGGAGGTCTCTCTGAGCTTCTCACACCACATCTCTCTTGAAGTAGGCCACAGAAATGGAAATTCCCTTGGCCCCTTTCTCCCTTGAAGCAGGTCATCAAATCTAGGTCATCTGACCTTTGCCCTGCCTTCTCTCCTGAAGGTGACAAGTGTGCTGTCCCATGCCCTATAAACAAAGGAACATCGCACAGAGAGGCCAAGAAGAATATAAACAAACTGGCCTTCTTAAGTTCCCCCAGTGTGTTACCATCAGCTCATACCCTTTGTCCTCCAACCATACTTCTTCACAACTGTTCACAAAAATACATTTTCCCTAGGTCTTTGGGCCTTTACTTCTGAATGCTCCCATGCCATGTAAGACTTATATTTTTAGTCTGTCTTTTGTTATATAAAGGCCTCAGCCATGAACCTTACAACGGGTAAGGAAAACCTATTCCTTTTTCTCTCACTACAGTCAAAAACAATATTTACTTTTGGGTCAAGAAACTTAAAATTTATGATATCACTAGAAAACTCAAAGTATTTTGCTACTTTGTGTGGATATGATGCATATTTCTGTGTTTTTACTTCCTGCCCCTGGTCACCAATAATAAATATTCTACATACAGCCCACATACTGAAACATGAAATGCCACTGGGTAAGAAACACCAAGCCAGAAAGATATTTTAAATACAGCAGACCCTTGAACAACACAGGGGCTGGGGCACCAACTCTTGTGCAGTCAGAAATCCACAAATAACTTTTGACTCCCCAAAAACTCAACTACTTGTCTACTGTTGACTGGAAGGCTTATCAGTAACACAAACAATCAGTTAATACATATTTTGTATGTTATATGTATTATCCACTGTATTCCTACGATAAAGTTAGAGAAAAGGAAATCATAAGAGAAATATGCTTATAGTCCTGTATTATATGTATGGATACTGTAAGTTTACCTCACCAGTTTACAAGATGAATTGTCAGTCCGAAATAGCAGGCAACTGCAGCTGCAGACTTCAATCTAAAGTACATACCAAGCAACTCAATTTTTTTCTTGTAATATCATGACTTTTCTCCGCTTCTTGGGAGCACTTCTAGCATCACCAGTAGCTCTTTGTATGGGTCTCATGGTGTCATTCAAAGTTTACAGTATTGTACTTAACGCAATGAAAAATCAGTCAGAACCATGAGATCACTTTTTATTTCAATTCCTGTTTCACTGGAAGACAAACTGCTCACTCAGAGTTGATTAGCATCACATTCGCAACACTTGAGCTCACTGCAATAGCAACAGGAGGAAGTTATGGAATTATTACAGTAATTAAGTGTGTACTATAGTTAATTATATGCAATTATTATTTAATACTACACTTTTATGTCTATTTCTATCTCTTCACTGAAAATGAGCCATGTACAGTCTGTGTGCGTAAGTTCTGATAAGTTTTAACTTTTGATATGGATTTGTATATATTTTATAATAGTAATTGATAAAAATAGACCAATACCTACATATATTTTATGCATTCATGATATACTTTTTTCTTAATTGTTTCAATGTTTCTAGGCTATGTGGTTCATCTGCAAATTTTCTCAAATTGTCAATCTCCAAACATTTTCCCCATTTGTTTATTTAAAAAATTCCACATATAGGTGGATCTGCACAGTTCAAACTAATGTTGTTCAAGGGTCAACTGCATATGTTAGATCATGTCAGACTCTTTCCAAAATCCTGCAATGCTTCATTTCACTTCAAGTTAAAAGCAAAGTCCTTACAATTTCCTCAACGGACTTATTAGCTCTCTCATTTGAACTCCAACTGTTCTCTTCTTTCGATCATTCCAGTCACTCTGGCCTCTCCATGGTTCCACAAATACCTAGCACCTTCTTGCCTCTGCGTTGACTATTCTCTCTGCTTGGAAGCTCCTCGAGAACTTCATTGTCTCTTCATTTCTTCAGGTCTTTGTAAACGTCTAAGCTCCTCAAGGAGACTGACCAGTCAATCCTATACAATTTTGACAATGCTGTCTTTCCTGCTGTGCATGCAAAACTCAATTAACCTTATCCTGATCTGTTTCTTTCCCATTGCAGTTACCACCTACTGCCAAACTATATGAACTGTACAAGGGGGGGGGGGAGGGACCCAAAAAAAACCCAGAATTTATTTATAAAAAACTGTGTATTTACTCTTACATGTTGAAACTTCAATCACCCTCAAAGTAGTCTCCATTTGGTGCAATACACTTATGAATATGCTTTTTCATTGCTCAAAACATTTCTGAACTTGTCAATTTTGATGCCTTTTAGTGTTTCTGCTGTTTTTGGTTTCATCTCTTCCACATTGGTAAAACGTTTCCCTTTGAGGACTTTTTTTATACAGGGAAACAAAAAAAAGTCACTCAAGGTAAGACCAGGTGAATAGGGAGGGTGGAGTACTGGGGTCATGCCATTTTTTTGTCAAAAACTGCTGAACACCTGGTGTGGTGTGGGCAGGTACACTCATAAATCACTCATCGTGAAAAGGGCAAACACGCTGAAAGAATCTCAAAAAAAAAATTCACTGACGCCAAATGTAGCTTCTCATAACAATGTTAGCTGGTACACTGATGCTGATAGGTTCCTAGAACACTAATCTAGTGAGGAAAGCCTCTATGTACTACAAGGGATCCACCTGCCAAAAAAATAATTCCTTTTTGGATCCTCCCCCATATAATGTTTACTGTCTATTTTTCCTTTTAAAACATAACATATGTCTAACAGATATCCTTTTAAAAATACAAATTCCATGAGGGCAGAGATCGCTCCTTTTTCAATGATATCCCAAGTACTAGGACAATGCCTGCCACATATTTACTGAATGAATTTTAATTTTTATAATAATGACCATGTGAGGTCAGTGCTGTATATTATCACCCCTGTTTTACAGAAGGAGAAGTTGTAAGACGGGGGATAGACATGACTAAGTTTTTTTTTACCCAAGATCGTATCACTGTCAAGGTGCATAGATGGAACTCAAACTAGTATATTTTAATTAATCAAATAGTACTATAGTAATGTTTAATGAATAATTTCAAAAAATAAACTCTACAGTATGTGACAAAATTTCTTTAAATATTAAATATTAGTATTTATTGCTCACTATATCCTTATAAAAGGTCTTTTTAAGAAATGCTGTTTAATAATGCTGGCTTGGCTTTTTATTTAAAAATATTCCCTGCACTTTTTCTAGTGTTTGGCAAGTTGACCTATACCAGGCTCTGGATAGAGAGAAAGAACTAAACTCTAAGGATGGCCCAAGGAGAAATCACTCTGAGAAGTCTCAAATATTAAAGTGATTTTAAAATGGGTGGCCTGATGAAAGTATATCAAGGACAGGGAGCTCCTTCAGTCCTTCCCTTACACAATAAGAAGTCGTTGGTGGACGGGTACAGTGGCTCATACCTGTAATCCTAGCACTTTGGAAGGTGGAGGCAAGAGGACTGCCTGAGCCCAGGGGTTCAAGACCAACCTGGGAAACATGGTGAGACCTCATCTCTACAATAAATCAAGAAATTAGCTGGGCATGGTGGTACGTGACTATAGTTCCAGCTTCTTGGAAAGTTGAGTCACAAGGATGGCCTGAGCCCAGCAGGTCACGGCTGTGATGGTTGTGAGTGTGCCAGTACACTCCAGCCTGGGTGACAGAATGAGACTCCAACTCAAAAATAAAGACGTCCTTGATGGATGCAAGGTCACCATATGGTGCTAGAGAACCAAGTCTGAAAACCTGTCTAATAGCCTTTCCTGATAAGCCCCTTGGCACACAGATATCTTACAGAAACAATGGCATTTACATGACTTACCCATGGCTGCCAAAGTAGTTAGTGGCCAAACTGAGGCCTTCTTGTCCTTTATTATTTTGGCTACAGATGAAAATTTTTTAAATAAATTAAGAGTTACCCTGGACAACCCCCTCGGGTCCCCTGGGAGCTTTCCTGTCTTTTCAATAAATCTTGCTTTGAAAAAAAAGTTATCCTTCTAAATGTGCAAATCAGTTTACCTGCACAATGCAGCGTGCTAGCAGAATACTAACAGAAGATTGGAGTACGTGCACATCTGCCTCACTAGCACTGCTTCATTTTGACTGTAATATTGGCTCTGTATTTAATGACTTAAGTAAAGCCTGTCCAGTCTTAATAGTGCAGCAAAGTAGAGCACTGAAAATATATGTTATAATTATAAATTATAATTATTTTTCGGTGATAGATCATTGATAATAACTGCTGTTGAAATAAGACACAAAATAAGCACTTGTATGCAACTTTGCTAAAAGCATGTTTTTACTCTGAAACAGAAACATGGGCTGTCCATTGAAATAAATGGACAAAGTATTATTTTCTCCATTTGACACAACAGGAAACATTAAATGACTTGTGGAAGGTCACACACTAAATGAGAGTATGAAGCAATCGTCTAATATTCTAATTCTAATCTACTAGAATTTAAACTCAAAGGGCAGACTGTCTCTCTTGGGCTCACTGCCAGCATGGTACCATGCACAGCACTGGGGTTAAAGCTGATATCAGTATACATGCTCAGAGCAAGTATTATGAGAATTAACTGCATTTGATGAAGAAGCAAAATAAATGATAAATAAAAAGTAACTTCCTTTCATATGATACACTAACCTGCAGCAGACTCCATTTGAAAACTATAACCTTAAGTGTTTTCCTTCTAGATTGAGGAAATCCTTAAAGAAAAACAATCATCTCATTTCTAACTGTTAAATGGTAAAGTGAATCAATATACCACTATTTTTTTCTTAGCAGACTATAACTATATAATAGTATTCTGGGATATCTGGTCAATACCATAAACTAAAATAATGATTAGCTCACCATCCTACATACACAAGAATTGTAAGTATGATGACCACATAATTTATCATCTACATTGGGACACTTCTGAAAATGAACAGGATGCTAGTAATAATTATACATCAGGAGTAATGGGAACTGTCCTAGGCAAATCACAAACTATGTCATCCTATTAAAATGCCAAAGGTAGTCTCCTTTTTTTCTTACTTTTGGCATCTACAAGAGATATCCTATATCTCCTGTCCTACATTTCTGTTTCTTTACTAAATTTCCTGACAGAGTGGTGTCAGAAATACAGACTTAAATTACAAATTAAATTCTTATGTGCATATGCCTCACTTGGGTAATTGCATAGCAATTTTCTGATATGGCCTATGTTAGGATTTCAAAAGCAACTGATTATGAAAATGAGTTACAATAACAAGATGCTCAACCATAAATCATAGGTCAATTACCACAGACCTGTTAGTTTTTAAGATAATCACTTCCTATTTAATCTCCTTCCCACTAGTTATGAAGAACTGCAGGAGTCAGCATCCCTTAGACCCATTTTTTTAATTATTGCCTTTTATATTATTGCCTTATCATACATCTTGAGGAACTCCTTATAGAAAAAGTTGGAGCTTCCTCCCACCAGTGACAAAAATCATACAAACCTCTGTCAGTTGCTTCAGCTGGACTTTGTTTGTACTTAATTCTTCTGCTAGATCATTCTTTTTCACTTGTAGTTCACAGATTTCCTTTCTTAATGGATTCACTAGTTCATAGAACCGAATCTTAAAAAAAGAAATCAAATTAATAAGCAGTCTTGAAATCCAAATTACAATTACAATTTGCTAATTTGTAGTACCCTTAGTTATCAGTAATAAAAAAGAAATATTTATGAAATGAAAACAAGACAGTCATTAATAGACCCTGACCACCTATATATTTTATTAAGTCTTACTGTTCAATCAAGTTACCTCAAAGGCCAGACGATCCACCTCTCCACTCTTGACAGTCTCTTTCCTCTATTACTACTTACTCCTCAGCCACACTATCTACCTGTAGATTTCCTGAGCACATCAAAGTGTTCAAGAGTCTTGCCCTTGCTGTTTTCTCTGCCATAAAAGTTCATCCCCCATGCAAATGCATGGCTCATGCCTTGTCTCCCTTCAAGCCTCTGATCAAATATCACCTTATGATTAGAGCCTTCCCAGTTTCTCTACCCTGATTTAAAATAGCTTTCAGTTGGGCACAGTGGCTCATGACTGTAATCTCAATACTTTACAAGGCTAAGGAGGAAGAATCGCTTGAGCCCAAGAGTTTGAGACCAGCCTGGACAACATGGTGAGATCTCATCTCTACAAAAAATACAAAAATTAGCTGGGCATAGTAGCATGTGTCCATAGTCCCAGCTACTCCGGAAGCTGAGGCAGGATTGCCTGAGCCCAGGAGGTTGAGGCTGCAGTGAGCCGAGATTATACCACTGTCCTCCGGTCTGGGTGACAGAGTGAGACCTTGTCTCAAAAACAAAATAAAACAAACTAAAATAGTACTCCTGTTCTTTTCTCCACAGAACTTATGACAAACAGACATTCTACATATTTAATTTTTTAATTATTATCTGTGTTGTTCCACTACAAAGTAAGCTCCATGTGGGCAGAAATTTGTGTACAGTGCTTTATCTCCAATGCCTAAACAAATGACAAGCATTCAATAAATATTTGACGAAGAGATAAAGTCTTTCTTATATTCTCATCCCAAGCTCTTGGTCTTCAGTGTAAGGCTAATCAGGATGAATGGGGAAGTATCTTTCATATCATCACTTCCATTCAGTTCAGATCTCTCTTTCCACTCATAATTCTTTTAGAAAAATTTGCCTCCCCTAACTCTAATTGTTCCATATGACAAGGGTCTATAAAACTAAGAGGCCATCAGCAAACTAAGAGAGAGTAACTAGGGACTATTTATTGTAAAGGCATACAATGTGAAACTTCTTACTATATGACTGCATTATAAGAGTACTATGTCTGGTAAGAAGTAAATCCTAACATTAGTCATTAACACTATGAATCTACACAAAATTAATTAGTATAATATCATCTGTGAAAACAAAAAATGCAACAAGAAATATTAACAAAACCAGAGAGAAAAAATATGTGTAACTGCTACCAGTGGGATAATTTATATCTACTATGGATAAAGCCTCAATGACAATACTGGAGAAATTTGTTTTGGACAGTACTCTTTGGGCAGAAAAACTGTATTTGAGCTATTTAAATAAAAAGCTGGACATAAAAGTACCCCTTCATTTTACAGGAAGTCACTCATCTGAAAATCTTATCCCAACGAGAACCAAGAATAGTAACCACAATTCCAGTAAAAACAATAGATATATTTATACGTGCTTACTGTGTTCTAAGCACTGTCCTCATAAGCACTTTACATACATATTCGTAGTTAATCATCACAATGACTCCAACAGAGAGGTGTTGTTATTAACTCTTTTACAGATGAAAAAATTCAAGTCTCTTAGGGTAAAATGACATCTATATATTAAAAATCTGCAGTTCTCAACATATGGTTTAGGAACCCCTGGCTCTGCCCCATCTACCACTCAGAGACCCTTTCAGAAAATTACAGGATCAAAACTACTTTCCTAGTAATATTAACATTTCATTCAGTGGAGCTTGCCAGCAGTTATATGATGTATAATGACATCATCACTCTTCAGTTCAACGGAATGTGTGCTTATGTATTCTTATATTTAAAAAATTTCTTAGTTTTAATTTCTAATGTGGTAACTATTGACAGATATAGTCCATTTAAATAAATATTCTTTGGAGTACTCAATAATTTTTAGAATATAAACAGATGTTGACACCAAAATATTTGAGACCATGGCCACAGATCAATCCTTAGCATAGATTCTGCATAACAAACACTGTAATCAGGATCCTGAACTAATCAATTTCCACACGGCTTTCCTTCATCCTACTCCTTAATAATTACACCAACTCCGTTCTCCTCCGCTATCCCTAGCATACCCTGGCAACAATTAATCTGTTGTTAATCTCTATAATTTTTCATTTTGAGAATGCTATAAGCCACCAGTTTATGATAAAATAATTCACTTTTTTTTTTACTATTTTGCAAGACCTACACATGAGACTTAAAAAAAATTCACTTCTATTAACTACACAGTCATTAACTTCAGAGCATTATTTATTGCTTGATACTGGAGATTAATGTTAAGACCCTTTAAAATTTGGTGATCTGAACACCACTTGCCATCTTCAGATCATGGCCATAAAATAATGTGTTAATTGGGTACTTCAAAAGTTATGGCTACTACATAAATGGCACATTTTATTCTGAAAATATATGTAGTTTTTTAAATAGATATTAGACACTTACAGATACGTATTCAGGAATAGAAAGCTGATCTTCAGGAAAAGTTTTTAGTTTTATATATTGCTCTTCTGTCAACTCAAAGTCACGCAGGTTTCGACGAATATCTCCAGCTTTCTCTCTGAGTTGAAGATTTGTCTCTTCTAGTTGTTTCTGTCTCAATAAAATGGTTTCCATTTCTTGTTTCATTAGTTCTTGATATTTTCTACATTAGGAGAAAATTTACAGCAGGCTATAAAAAATCTTTGATATTTAATTTCCTCAAAAGTCCCTTATTTATAGTAACATAAAATGAGGAAACGAGAAGCCCAATAATAGTATTTTTGACTCCAGCAAAATGTTTATTTACTTAAGCAGTAAAACATGAAGTGACAATTCCATACTAATTGCCAACTGTGTATGTAGCTGTATAAAAGAACTGATATTCTTAAAGAATTAAAAAATTCAAATTAAAAATTATATATGTTCTCAATTGAAGTTTAGCTTGTATACATCTGTTTTGGATCTTATTTATTAAAGTGATTTTCACTTCTCTTTTATCTTGGTACATCAAGAAACATTTCTTTAGGGTGGCAACACTGAACCACAAAAAGTATTCATTCTACAAATGAGGTAATGAAAACAGAAATCTGCACTCATTCATTCTCAAAGAATACATGCTGTAGACATTATATTGTTAGTTGCCTACTGAAAGGCTTTGAGCAGGAAAAAAACAGGCTGATTTCCCCCTTCCCTACTATATTAATCCCATCAACATACATGTTGCTATTTCTATCTTAAGACAAATGAACAAAGTCACAACTCTTGACCCTTTTGTGTTGTCCTCTTTGTTTGCTTCCCCAAGGAACATCCTCAAGGTTATCTACACTCACTGTCTCCAAATTCTTTTCTTTTAAGTCCATGGCAATCAAGTTTTTACCCTCTCTACTGAAATCTCAAGTTATCAGTAACATCCATATTACTATTGACCAATTATTTGTTCTTTTCACTGATAACACAATGATAACACTTTACACAACTGATCTCTCCTTCCTTGATACACTTTCTTTACTTGTTGGCTTCCGAGACACCACACTCTCTTCATATTTCTATTTTACTATGGTACCTTCCCAGTCTCCTGTTCTACTTTGTCTTAATATTATAGTACTTGGTCCTCTCTTCTCTATCTATGTGTACTCCCTTGGAAATGCATCCAGTCTCACGACTTAACTACTGTCTAAATCCTCATTTTTGTACCTCCAGATCAGACTTTTCATATACCTCCACATGAATTTCTAATAAGACACTTAGAGATGTCCAAGATTGAACTTCTGCTGTTTCCTTACAAACTCAATCCACTGTGGTTTCTTCTATCTTAGCTGACAGCAACTCCATCTTTTCAGTTATCCAGGTCAAAAATTTTGGTACAATCCTTGACTCCTACTTTTCTCTTAATACCACATCTAATCCATCAGGAAATCCCATCAGCTCTGCCTCTAAAATATTCACAAAATTCAACCACTTTTTTACCACCATCAGCTATCAAAGGCATTACTGCTACAGACTCCTAACTGTCCTCTCAGCAGCATCACTCAATAAACATCTAAAGAATTACATAGAGCTGAAGACCTATTATTGAATGAAATGATTCTCAAACTGTGGGTCCCAAACAAGTAGTATCAGCATCACCTAGGAAACTGGTAAAGATGCAAATTCTCCAACCCACTGCAAATAAGAACCTCTGAGGGAGGAACACAGTATCTTTTTTAACAAGTCCTCCAAGTGTTTCTAATGCATGCTAAAGTTTAAGATTCACTAATCGAATGTGACAGTGGCTAGTAATAGGTCAGATAATTTTTCAAAATATCAGTTAAATAGCAAAATCTTAAAAAGAGAAAAGATACCTACTTTTACACATAAGCCTCTAATTAAAACACAAAAATAACAATTCATTTGCCTTATTTTTTATATACACTCCAGATTTTTAAAATTCAGAGGTATGCTTTGTTTTTTGTAAAACATTGGTTATGACTTCCAAATTCCAATTTTTTTTTACAATGGCAGGAGATCTTAAAAAATGCTTCAGAAGAAATCTGAGAAGACACCTCTTACGGATCTGTTTGATTTCTGCCTCCAATCTGTCTTGCTCATCTTGAGGTTCTTTTTTTGGTTACTTGTATTGAATCTCTCCAAGAAATTGATTAGTTTTAATGGAAATAACATATCTCTTTTATATATTTTATTGTTTGTATAATTTTCAATTAAATTAAATTACATAAGTATAACTATAATTGGCATAGGTATAGTTGAGAGTAAGCAACAGATACTTGATAAGTATACAACTGAGCTGGAGAAAGTAGGCAGGCATATTAGAAGATGCTTCAAGCCAGGCTCAGTGGCTCAGCCTGTAATCCTGCGCCTTTGGGAGGCTGAGGTGAGTGGATTGCCTGAGCCTGCGGGTTCGAGACCCGCCTGGGCAGCGAGACCTCATCTCTACAATAAATCAAAAAATCAGCTGGGCGTGGTAGCACATGCTTGTAATTTCGGCTACTTGGGAGGCTGAGGCGGAAGGATCGCCAGAGCCCAGCAGGTCGAGGCTGCAGTGGCTGGGAGTGGCCACTGCACTCCAGTCTGGGCAACAGAGTGAGACTCAACTCAAAAAAAAGAAGGTGCTTCAAGCCAGGGAAGCTTAATGGATCATGAGAACCAATCAGTATGCTTTATAGAGTAAATGAAGAAAGGTTAATACAGAGCAGTAAGTTAAGTGGTTGTAAGTTTAGAGACCTTCCTTTGTCATTTATGGTTCACTTAACATTGGCCAATGTTAGCTGAATGAAACTTGAAGTTTGACTTTTCGTATTTTGTATACTGTATCAAGTTACCAACTTTTTGTGGTCTGGATGTGAAAATTATTACCATCTCTTACTAAAAATTTCTCTAATTTTGCTTACAGTTACATGCATAAGCAGGTAACAAAATCACTTTTAATTGTTAAATAGGTATTGTGTCTTTTTAAAAACTTTTCTTACCTGGCATCTTTCTGTTGAAAAGACAATTGGTTGTCTAATCTCAACGTCAGTATCTGCTTCTGGTGAAGTGCATCATTAAGTTTTTCCTCCAATTCTTCTATCTTAAGAAAGAGAAAAAGGTAAATTACGTGTTCAACTTTCAAATTTATCAAAATGAAAAACCTTCCTTTTGAAAAATAAAAATATTTTAAAAACACTTAAAAAGGAGCCAGGCTTGGTGGCTCAGCCTGTAATCCCGCACTTTGGGAGGCTGAGGTGAATGGATTGCCTGAACCCACAGGTTCGAGACCCACCTGGGCAACTTGGCGAGACCTCATCTCTACAATAATTCAAAAAATTAGCCGGGCGTGGTAGCGTGCACCTGTAGTTCCAGCTACTTGAAAGACTGAGGCAGAAGGATCGCCGTAGCCCAGCAGGTTGAGGCTGCGGTGGCTGGGAGCGGCCACTGCACTCCAGTCTGGACGACAGAGTGAGACTCCAACCCAAAAGCAAAAACAAAAACCACTTAAAAAGGTTAAAAATGGATGGAGATTTTTTGTTTGTTTCTTTGTAATGATTGTATCCACAAGCTACAAATACTCATACTATGGTTTGAAACTATTGCCTCATAAATTGTTTATTGCCAAGCTGTCATTAAGACTATTTTTCTCTCAACATATTCTCACTGAGAAACTCAGTAACAACTGGGACTTCATGCTTTTGCCTTGCCCAGGTAATTATTCCCAGACCAGACACTGAATCTGTACTCCAGATCCATGTTATCTGACTACTACACATCTTCAGTTGACTTCTACATAGGTGATGTGATAAACATCCACAACAAAACAATCAATCCCACCTAATCCTGTATTCCCTATATCTCCCTAGCCTATAAAGCAAAAAAGTCTGAGTCATGTTTGGTATTTTTAGCTCTTCCTCACTGCTTATTATGATCAGATACCAATTATTCTGTTGAGTTTGTTTTATAAGTGGCTATAGAGCATCACCATCCTCCTTAATATCCACTGAGAAGTCTTCAGTTTAGACCCTGTCATCTCTTGACTGGACAATTATGTTTCTTCATTGGTTCCCCTGCCTCCAGTTTTGTCAGCCTCCAAATCTTTCTTGATCTTACTTTTAAAAAATGCTATCAAAAATGTATTTTCCCAATTTGAAATCCTTCAGAGAATCCTCAGTGTCTTACTGTAGCATAATACAGTCATCCTTGATCTGGCCCTTGCCAACCACTACTTTTGCCACTAGCTTAAAAAAAAACTGTTCCAGCCAAAATGAGTGTTCCTCCTTCCCCCAAATACACTGTGCTTTCTCTTAAAACTCCATGTACTTGAATTCCACTCTTAGACTATTTAGACAATTCTTTACTCCCTTCCTTTCAAGCCAGGCAATTTTTGTTCATCCTTTAAAATAGATACATTTCTTGTAATCACAGTGCTTTGGGAGGATTAGATGGGAGGACTGCTTGAGGCAGGAGTTTGAGACCAGCCTGGGCAACATAGTGAGAACTCATTCGTTTTAAAAAAAAAAATGTAAATAAATAAAACAGATGGAATTCACAGTTAATCCCAAAACAGGCAAATCCCTCTTGCATCATCAAATTCCCCTTCTCTACTAAATCATTCCTATCATTAGGCAAACCACACTCTCTTAATCACATCCCTCTGCTACAGTAAGGACCATCTCTCTGCTTGCCTTTACAGCAAAACTTCGATATAGCTTTTGTCCTATTCTATACCAGGGAAACTATTCCTGTTAAAGTCCATAATACCCTGTCCAATGGTTACATCTGCATTAAACTTTCCTGACAGTATGATATGACAGAGCTAACCATTTCATGTTCCTTAACTTCCATAATATTCCTCCCTGCTTCTCCTAATTCATAGGACACTCTCACCTCCTTAGGTTCCTTTGCTGGATTCTCTTCCTCTATCATGTCTAAATGTTGGACTGCCCTTGACTCGGTTCACAGCCCATTGCTCTCCTAGGGCAATGTCCTACAATCCCATGGCTTCAGGTGCCACCTACATGCAGACGTATTGTCTGTCTGTCTGTCTATCTATCTAGTTAGCTAGCTATGAAAGAGAGAGAATGTGTGTGCATGTGTCACAGACTCTCCCTAAGTGCTATCTACCTATCTATCTATCTATCTATGAAAGAGAGAGAGAGAATGTGTGTGTGTGTGTGTGTGTGTGTCACAGACTCTACCTAAGTGCTAATCGTCAACTACATTTAGGAGTCTAACAGGAACCTAAAATATAACTCATATGTTCAAAATATAACTTATATTTTATATCCCAGGTCACTTTTCACCAGTCTTTCACTTAATAAATGGTCTCAGTTAATGAGGCCAAAAAATTAGGAGTCTCACATTAGGCTATAGTATAGTAACTGTCTTCTGCCTCTGCCTTATCTACCCTCAATCTATTACTTCAGTGCCATTCTGAATACAAAAGTCAGGACATGTAACGTCGACTACGTAAAATCTGTCACTGACTTTTCTGACTACATAATCTAAAGCAAGGGTTAGTAAATAAGTGTGATGGCCCAAATCCAGCCCGTGTCCTATCTCTATACAACCCATGAGCTAAGAATTAGTTTTACATTTTTAAAAGTTTGCAAAAAGAGAGACAGAGAGAGAGAGAGAGAGAGAGAGAGAGAGAGAGAGAGAGAGAAAAGAATATGTGATAAACCATATGTGGTCCACAAAACAGAATATTTTTTTGTCTTGCCCTTTACAGAAAGTTTGTTGACTTCTTATCTAAAGTGAAAAAACTGGCTGGGCATGGTGCCTAATGCCTGTGATCCCAGCAATTCAGGAGGTCAAGGTGGGCGGACTGCTTAAGCCTAGGAGTTTGGCACCAGGCTAGGCAAAATAGTAAGACCTTGTCTCTACAAAAAACTCAAAAAATTACCTGGGTATGGTGGCATGCACCTGTAGCCCTAGCTACTCAGAAGGCTGAGGCAGAAAAATTGCCTGAGCCCAGGAGGTTGAGGCTTGGTGAGCCATGACTGTGCCATTGCACTATAGCCTGGGCAACAGAGCAAGACTCTGATGCAAAAACAAACAAACAAAAAAAACAAAAAAGAGGCCTCCTATCAACAAGTGATTCTGTTACATGATCTTAAAGATACCTTGTTTTTTGTCTAAGTCATTCACTTGAATGTGCTCTCCATAAAAAAGATTGTCATTTCCAGGAGGAAAATATTTCAATAAATATCTTAAATCAGTAAAAAATACAAAATAACCATATTCCCCACAGTTATTATTTTGCAAATCAAGAATATGGTTATAAATTGAGCATTCCAAATCTGAAAATTTGAAATTCAAACCCTCTCATTTTTTTTTAGTTTGGGTTACTCTGTTATGTAGGCTGGAGTGCAATGGCAAGATCACAGCTCACCAAGACTCAACCTCCTATGCTCAAGTGATCCTCCTGTCTCCAGTAGCCGGGACTGGTGCACGCTGCCATGCCTGACTCATTTTTGACTTTTTGAAGAGACAAGTTCTCACTATGTTGCCTAGGATGGTCTAGAAGTCCTGGGCTCAATCAATCCTCCTGACTTGACCTCCCAATGCACTGGGATTACAGGTGTGAGCCACCATGTTTGGCTTTTTTCTTTTTTTTTAGTTAGAGTCTCACTTTGTTGCCCAGGTTGGAGTGCAGTGACATACTCATAGCCCCACAGCCTCAAACTGCTGGACTTAGGTGATCCTTCTGCCTCAGCCTTCCAAGTAGCTGGAAATGCAGATGCATGCCACCATGCCCAGCTAACAGTTTTTAAAAATTTATTGTAGAAGCCTGGGCTCGGTGGCTCAGCCTGTAATCCCAACACTTTGGGAGGCCGAGGCGAGTGGAATGCCTGAGCCCATGAGTCTGAGACCCACCAGGGCAACTTGCGAGACCTCGTCTCTACAATAAATAAAAAATTAGCTGGGCGTGGTAGCACAAGCCTATAGCTCTGGCTGAGGCGGAAGGATCGCCGGGGTCCAGCAGGCCGAGGCTGCGGTGGCTGGGAGTGTGCCACTACACTCTAGTCTGGGTGACAGAGTGAGACTTTAACTCAAAAAAAAAATTTTTTTTTATTGTAGAGACAAGGTCTCACCAAGTTGTCCAGGCTGGTCTTGAACCCCTGGCTCAAGCAATCCTCTTGCCTCTGCCTTTCAAAGTACTGGGGTAACAGGTGTGAGCCACCACACCTGGCTTTTTTTTTTTAAGAGACAGAATCTTTTTCTGTCTCCCATGCTGCAATGCAGTAGCAAGATCATAGTTCACTGCAGCCTTGAACTCCTGGATTCAAGTAATCCTCCTGACTAGCCCTCTGAGTTACTGGGATTAAAGATTCAAGCTACTGCACCCAGCTAAAATCCAAAACTTTTTGAGTATCAACATGGTGCACAAAGGAAATGCTCACTGGACTATTTCAAGTTTCAGATTTTCATTATCTGGGTGCTAAACCAATACAGTACAAATATTCCAAAATCCAAAAAAATTCTCAATCTGGAACACTTCTGTTCCTAAGCATTTGGATGGGGAAACTCAACCTGTACTAAAAGGAAAGAAACATTTTTTCAGGGTTTCAATTTCACAGTTCTAAGTAACTTTTAAACTAAGTTCCTTAACTCAGTGACAAGCTGAGAAGGTGCACTCTTCATTTCTCAGATAATAAGGGACTCACAGACCTCTGAGAAATAAGCAAAGAGTTTTGTGCATTTAAAAGCATAAAGGTAGCTGGGCATGATGGCTCACGCCTGTAATTCCAGCATTTCAGGAAGCCAATGGGGGAAGATTGTTTGAGCCCAGGAGTTCGAGACCATCTTGGACAATATAGCAAGACCTCATCTCTACCAAAAAACTGAAAAATGAGCCGAGTGTGGTGATGTACACCTGTAGTCCCAGCTACCAGAAGGATCGCCTGAGCCCAGGAGGTCAAACCTTCAATGTGCTGTGATCGTGCCACTGTACCCCAGCCTGGTGACAGAGCAAGATCCCTGACTCCAAAAAGTAAGAAAAAAAAAACCCCAAAAACTGAAAGGCAAGAAGAATGAAGTGGGAAGGAATAAAGAAGTGGAGTACAGAAGAGGATTTAGGCAACAAACAATAGGAATTAAAGTGTGAGGCTAACGATTCTCTAGTACCCAGAAGTTTGACTGGAGTAGCTATCTTTCTAAGCAACTTCCCATCTAAGTCCCTTCAGTTAGCAAGCAGCTGAATGGGAAGTGGGTATCAATGCTTTGTAAGTTTTCTTGAACCTGTTTGTTCCTGTTTTTGGACATGGAAATCAAATCAACATGGTCAAGACATTCATAGTAACAAACTATATAATAGAACTATGTGTCCATAAACATTTGTATTGCTGTCATACTGGAGTGTAAGATTAGAGTTACACATTTTCTAACTAAGAAAAGATCTTGATGGCTAGACCAAAAAAACTGTTACTTGCCTTCCAACATCAAATATTGCCTTCTTTCTGACATAACTCTGGTTTTTATTAGTAACAACATGTCCAGTTAAAAACTTCTATTTCCCAGTGTCCCATCACTTGCAGGTAGAGGTGGGTCATGCTGAACAGCTCTAGTCAATCCTCTTAACCCTCTTAAAGATTGACTCATTTGACACATGTCTCACCTCTCATGATTCTTCTCATTAACTGCCTGTAGCATACACACAACACCGGCGGCAGATAGGCCATCTTATGATTTCAGGTAAAAGCATATGCTAAAATTAGCTGAGCGAAAGGTTAAAAGGAACATGGGCACCTAATGAGATCAAGAAGCAACCATGCTAGGTCTAAATTACCAAGCTTCATATTTTGTTATACCAGAAAAACAATGTGCTTATTCAGCTTAAGCTGTGGTTTCCATGTCTCTGTTACCAGCAGCCACTATTTTCTAAGTCTCTGGGACAAATTGCTGAAGTCCCCGAAGCCCTGGACAACAGGTTCAATCTTGTTCCACAGTAGAAATACCTATAATACTCAACAGCTGACTATTCAGGACTATGTAAAAGCTTCCAGTGAGGAAGCTCAGCAACTTAAGACAAGGCCATTTAATGGTAAGAGCAATAACAGGTTTGCATTCAGCAGAAATTCTACATTTCCGGTGACTTCCTATCATTATCATGGAGCTATAGTCCAGTGAGAGAAATTCATTTTTTGTAATGCTAAAATACGTTTTCATTTTTGTAGCTCAATGCTCAATGCATCAGTGAGCTTTGGAGAATGAATTACTATCTTTCCTTCATCAATTTCAAACACACTTTTTTTCATTTTATCATCTTTGAAATTGGAAGTCATTTTACAATCTAAGGCACATAGTTCAACTGAGTTTTTAGCCTTAGCAGTAAATGTAATGGTCCATCTTACAATCAAGGTGCCTTGGGTTCAATAAGTTATGGAAGACTAACTCTTCTACAATACGATATTTCCTCATATATCTGATAGCAAATATTTTATTCTTAAGGCATCTTCAAGCAGAACATCCTTAGTGTTCACAGTTAAATTAAGTATACATATATATGCCAAAGACATGCACTCAGAGGGTCAGAAGAGAAACGTCCAAAAGCCAATGCTTCATGTGGTTACAAGGAAGGAGCTGGAGGCAATCTGGGTACCTATCAATGTGGAAGTGGATAGGCTGATTGGCAGATGCACACTGAGAACTACATAAGAGTTGGAAGCAGAGGGATAGATGTACACACGGTAATACAGATAATTTTAAAAATGATATTGAGGACAAAAAAGGAGATGAGAACTAAAACAAAACACAACTTAAACGTTTCTGTAAAATAAAAATAAAAAATATCCATTCTCAAGAACACATGGAAACAAAAGGATAAACATTAAAATGGTCGCAAAGAGAAAGTGAGGAAGGGAAAGGCGCTATGGGAATGAAAAAAAATATTAGAAAAACAGTGGTCTTTTAGGAACCAATGACGAGTATGTGTTATAAACTCAGGAGTAAGACAAATTCACTCTTCTAAGTGCAGCCAGAACATCACAACAAAAACAAACCTATACTAAGCTCCACGGAGGTACAAAACTAATAATACAGTGCTGAACAAGTGTAGTTACATATAAATAATATGCAAACAGGTATATTATTTATCATATACCAGGTGTCTCAGAGCTTACATGCATTAGCTGACTAAATTAACACCCTCAATAATAGTAAATACTATTATTATTTTACAGGAAATCAAGGAATGAAAAATATATGGAATTCATCCAGGACAGGTAATGATGGGATTCAAACCCAAACTGTGTGTACCTAGAGCTGCAGCTCTGATTTGCTGCAATACAACCTTCGTTATCAGCTGCCATTTCTACAATGTAAAGCATACTCCTAAAAAGGAGCGAAGTCATTCACAACCAAGAGCAATGCAAGTTGAAAGCAAGTGAAAAAGAGGGGGCCAGACAAAATCTAAGTCTGGACAGTTATTTAGGACATCAGTCTTTAGGACTCTTCTCGGTTTGCTGGCTTTCTAACATAAAGTTGACTTCTTTGCTCCAATACCTTGTCTCACAACTGGCTGTCATTTGGCAAGTGACATGAGCTTAGATTCAGTTACAACAGGGATAGGAAACCACTGAATACACTGATCAAATATCAAGTGTCCTAGACTGAGTAGGTAACTATATAGGGTACCTAAAAGAAAGTGTTTGGCAACTGACTTGTGTTGAATATGGGTTTTAGACTTCCTAGGTTTGAATTACCAGGCTCCATCCCTTCCATCCAAATGGCCTTGGGTATGCTAATACCCACTTTGTCGTTTTGCTTCATCAGAAAAACTGCAGGTTCAGTCAGTCATTTAAGAAATAGTTGAGTACTCACTACGTGTCTGGCACTGTTCTAAGTGCTGGAGATACAACAGTGAATACAAAGATGTCTCTGTTCTCAAAGTCTATTCAGAGAAACAGATACCAAAAAGAGTCAGAAAATGCTATGAACATATATACTAAGTAAAGAAAATAAAGGGGTGGAAAAATGAGGAGCCTATTCTAGTTGACAACAACAGCTAACACTTATTATGTACTTATTGGTTGTGTTCCTCCAAAACTCATATTGAAACCTAATAGCCACTAGTGATAGTATTAGGAGGTAGGGCCTTTTGAAGGTGATTAAGTCATAAGGATGGGGTCCTTGTTGTGAGGATTAGTGTCCTTGGGAAAGAAACTCCAGAGAGCTAGCTCACGCTTCTCCCATGTGAGAACACAGTAAGAAGTGTGCAACCTGGGAGAGGGCCCTCCCTATATTGGGCTTTCCTGCCTCCAGATCTGTGCAAAATAATTTCTATTGTTTATAAGCTACCTAGTCTATGGTTAGTGTTTTTTTTTTTAAATTGCAGACTAAATGAACCAAGACACTAAGTAACAGATACTAGTCTACCTAACTGTATTGATTTATTTAATATGATGGGTCAGGGAAAACCTCCTCCCATAAAAGAACTGTATCTTAAAGTGTTGTTGTGAAGCTTACATGAGACAACACGTTAAAATCTTGAGACAAAGTCTGGCACAGAATAAGCACTCAATAAATGTTAGCCATTAATATTTTTTAAAATGTACCCAAGGCTGAGCATGGTGGCTCAAGCCTAAAATCCCAGCACTTTGGGAGGCCGAGACAAGAAGACTGCCTGAGCTCAGGGATTTGAGACCAGCCTGGGCAACTTGGTGAGACCTCATCTCTACAATAAATAAAAAAATTAGCCAGGTGTGGTAGCGCATGCCTGTAGTTCAGTTACTTGGAAGGCTGAGGTGGAAGGATTGCCCGAGCCCAGCAGGTCGAGGCTGTGGTGGCCGTGAGCGTGCCACTGCACTCCAGCTTGGGCATCAGAGTGAGACTCTAACTCAAAAAAAAAAAAAAAAAGGTACCTAAACTATAACTTTACTGCATTGAGGTTTTAGACACTTTTCCTAGAGAGGCATGGTCAATAAACTTTCTAGCAGCAAGATACTGAAGAATGTTAGCATGCATAGGCAAGAACTAAAATAGAAAACTGACTTAACAAGAGAGAAGGAATAAGTGAAACAACAAAAGGGAAGTAGAAAGAACTGGGTCCAAGAGCAAAGGTGGAGGGCTTACCATTGGAAAGAAAAGATTTCCTCAGTGTCAGAAACAGAAAAAGGAAAGAACTCTTCTGTCTTTCTAAAATCACTGCAAATTTCTTATAGCTAGTGACAACTTTAAGAAGTCTTACATAAAATACTTTGTAACTGTAAATAACCATACAGGAAAGAAAAACAAGGACTAGGACATCTCTTTATTTACATGGCAAACACCATTTGCCAAAGACTGATGCCCAAATTTAGGCAGTTTACTATGACAAAGTAACTATCAAATAGAAAAATAAACACAGAAACTAGCAATTACACAGGTACTAAAGAAACCAAACATCCTAAGCAGAGAAAGATACCTGGCTAGAAAATTACATCTAGTATACCTCACATATGCTAGATTTTTAAAATTGAGCCTACAGAAGTAATTCATTCCTGCCCACCTTTAAATCATGTCATCTTTCAATACCCAAATTATTGCTATTTTTATTTTTATTTTTTTTGAGTTGGAGTCTCACTCTGTCACCCAAACTGGAGTGCAGTGGCCGCTCCCAGCCACTACAGCCTTGACTTGCTGGGCTCCGGCAATCTTTCCGCCTCAGTCTTCCAAGTAGCGGGAACTACAGGCGCGCGCTACCACACCCAGCTAATTTTTGATTTATTGTAGAGATGAGGTCTCACCAAGTTGCCCAGGCGGGTCTCGAACCGGCGGGCTCAGGCAATTCACTCACCTCGGCCTCCCAAAGTGTTGGGATTACAGGCTGAGCCACCGAGCCCGGCCCTATTACTATTTTTAAATGGACATAAAATTGTATGTATTTATCATGTACAACATAACGTTTTGAAGTATATGTACATTGTGGAAGGGTTACATCTACCTTACTAAATGCTTCACCTCACACCTTAGCATTTTTATTGTGACAACACTTAATATTCACTCTCTGTGTTTTTCAACAATACAATGGCCTTAGGGGAGGGGGTTTTCTTGCCGCAGTTTATCTTGGCACTGACAACAGAAACTGGCTTAGAATATAGCAAGGGGAGTCATTATGATACTTTTACCACAGGACCATGCTGTACAACAGATCTCTTGAATTTATTCCTCCTAACTAAATATGCATGTCTCAACCCCCATTCACTTCAACTACCCCAGTCACTGATAACCACCATTCTATGCTTTATTTCTATGAATACTCAAACTATTTCAGGAATGTCCATATGAAGAAATATAAATGTATCATTTCAAGTTCAGATAATACACACACACACACAAATATAAATTTGACTCTTATTTATCTGTAGTTTGAAAACAATAAAATATACAGGAAATCAAATTCACACCTGGTCTTACCTTTGTAAGATGATCCATTTTCAAATTATCAATCATCATGTTTTTCTGGGACAGCTCTATTTTCAGCAGCTGAATGTTATGAAGCAGCTCTTTGCGTTCAATCAGCTGCCTGGTGACTTTGAGTTTACCCTCTCGCTCTTCTGATGAGGAAATATCATCTGTATGAACCGTCGTTTCTAAACTAATATCTTCAGATTCCAGAGAACTAGAGATGTTGACTTTTTTTGAGTCCTTGGAGATTTTTCGAGACATTTTATTACTACAGGTCAGTTTTCTTCTGTAATTTTATTTCAATCTTCTGTAGGTTAAAAAAAGGTTAATTTAAACATACTATAAAATTAACTATAAAAATCACAGACTCTGTTAAAAAGATACTAAGGATTCCCTAAATAATTATTAGGGAACTTGGTGAATCCCAAATCTAAGATACTAAGGATTCCCTAAATAATTATTAGGGAACTTGGTGAACCCCAAATCTAGGGCAGATTACTACAGCAAATCACAGTTCAAATCAAACATATTCTCATTAAATCTTCCTATGAACTCAGTCCTTTGATGCATGAAAAAAATGAAAGACCAAACAGTTGCTAGGGGTAGGAATCTTATTTGGAGGAAACAAAGAAATGTACAAGAACCAAGTCTAGGACACCCAAGAATGCCAAATGTCAAAGCAGCACAGGCCAACGCTCAGAGAAACCACTTGGAGTCGACTGGGGAAGCGTACATGGAGAGGCGGGACAGAATTCTGAAGGTCTGGACAGGCACCATCTCCACCAGGGGGAAATCACTGTAGGTGCGAGGTTGACACATAGGTCGAGGATATGTCATACACCGCGGAGGAGTGTGCAAGCCAGCCTCTGTGAATTTGAATTGTGAACCCCTCACCTCCAAACACACCCACACACACCCGAAGAGCAAGACTGGAGGGCCTTAAAAATTCAAAAACCTTCTACAGGCAATGGGGTATCAGTGAAGATTTTTAAAATAGGGAAACATGAGAAAAAAAAATTTTAATTCGGGGGGGGGGTGGTCCTCCCTCTGTTACCAGGCTGGTCTCGTACTCCCGGGCTCAAGCGATCCTCCCGCCTCGGCCTCCCAGAGGGTTGCGATTACAGGCGTGAGCCACCCAAAACCTTTTTTATAGACCGGCTAGACGGCACCGTGGCAACAAGAGGTTAGAAGAGAAAAACTCCAGTGTTCCAAATAGAACGTCTCGCTCCTTCGCTAGACATTCGGCAACTGCTTGAATACCTCGCCAGAAAACAAATCACTCCTGGTGCCGTCGATTTCCGTTTTTCTGAAAGGACTGATTTAGGAAAGCGGGGTGTGGAGGGAAACAGTAAAAAGCCACAGTGAGATCCGCCTGCCTCCTTCCGAAGGGAAAGGGGTAAACCGAAGGCGAATCCTCCCCGGGGACCGAGGCTCGGCACCCGGGCTGCCCGCACCTCGGCGCCAGGAGCGAGCCCCCACACTCGGCAGCCCCGAGCGGGAAAGAGCGCGAGACCGTCGCCAGCTACCTCCACGGCGGCGATCGCTCCACGCCGACAGCAGGGCCAGGCGCGCCGCAGACCCTGAGGACCGCACCAAGCGGCTCCGGCTGCAGTCCCTTAACGAGGGCTCTCGGGGCCAGGGACCGTTAGGACCTGTCACCAAGACAACCATCTCCGCACCTGCGAGGGGACGCGAGAAACGCCGGGGATTGCGCACCGGAGCCGAGGGAATCCAGCCCTCTCGGATCCTCGGAGGGGCGGGAAGCAATGCACTCTGGGAGCTGGAGTCCAGCGTCGAGCCCCGCCCCGGCCACGGGCGGAAATGACTCGGGGCGCCGGCGCTTCCGCGCGATTTCCTTGCTCTCGCCCAATCCCCGCCGCCGCTGGAGAGACAACCAACGTCAGCCTCGACGTTTTCCCGCGAGAGGCGGGTACCGACAGCCTGGAACCGGACGGGGACCCTCCGGGTGAAGTATAGTCGTGCTACTGGCCTCCAGGCTCTGTTCGGTCTGCCGGAAGAGCGCGGTTGAGGTCCGTCCCGCGAGGCAAGATGCTGAAGTCCAAGACCTTCTTGAAAAAGACGCGGGCAGGCGGCGTGATGAAGATCGTGCGTGAGCACTACCTGCGGGACGACATTGGCTGTGGCGCCCCGGGGTGCACGGCTTGCGGCCGGGCGCACGAGGAACCTGCCCTGGAGCTGCAGCCCCAGGACTTGGCGAGCAGCCTCTGCCCGCAGCCGCATTACCTGCTGCCTGACACCAACGTGTTGCTGCACCAGGTGCGTCGGTGGGCGGGAGGACCTGACCCCGCGCCCCCCGGACCGGGCAGGGTGACAGTCGGGGAGACTGAGCCCAGGGAGGCGGGTCTTGGCAGTGTCATACCTAGGGAGAGGCAGACCCCATCGGGACCCACGCTTCCTGTTCCTCAGGCCGAGGTGCTTTTCCTTGTGCGGTTTTATTTAGTGCTTGGAGTCGTATTTTAGACACGTAAATTTTCTAACTCCTGGTGTCTCTTCTGCCTTAGATTGTAAGTGCCGGGAGGCCGGGGACCTGGGCTTCTGTGGCCTCCAGCCTGCGACTCCCAGGCAGCTTGTAAGTGCCTGCGAACGAAACCTATGTGGGCCAACGTATTTCTTTATTATTAGCCTTAATTCTAGAGAGTTTTACGATCGGTCTTTTTAAGTGTGCTCTTTTTAATAGTTCTAAAGGATCGAGTGACTGTTGTCACCTTTTAAATAGCCGAATAGCTCCTTGGTGTAATGTATATTCAGTGTTTTTAAGCCGGCAGCGTTTTATGTTTGACAGAAACAACTGGTAAGTGAATACAGGAAAAAATAACTTTCCTTTCTTTCTTTTTTAAAAGATTGATGTTCTTGAGGATCCTGCCATCAGGAATGTAATTGTGCTACAAACAGTTCTCCAAGAAGTGAGAAATCGGAGTGCCCCGGTGTATAAACGAATCCGAGATGTGACCAGTAACCAAGAGAAGCATTTCTATACTTTCACCAATGAGCATCATAGGTGGGAGGAATATTGTGATTAAATATCAAAAACCCATAGGATGAGCTAAACTTGGGAGAGGGTTCTTGGAACTAATTTGTGATATTGTCAGAACATAACCAGTAGGGTTCATACTTTTTTTTTTTTTTTTTTGGTGCTTACACAGCTGTGCAGAAGAAGGACCTAAGGACACATAGGTATTGGTGGGTCAACCCTAAAAGGAAGGCCAGCTGACTACTAGATTATGGGAGATGCTTTAATTTCCAAAATGATATCATTTTGAATTGGTTTTAGCATGAGTTGAATAGGAGAATGTGGCAAGATTAGATTTGTCTAGGTTCCTGGAATACCGTATTATGTGGAGTCAGCATAGGATAATGAAATGTATTAGATTGTGAAGGAGAGTTTTAAAAATATAAGGCAGATTTATTCTTAATGGGCTTTTAAAAAATTTACTGTCTTACAACTGATTACATAGAATAAGATTAGATTAAGAAATAGAATTCTTGTGTTTTACGTTCAAGACCTTTGAATTTAATGTGTGGTCTTAGAAAATATGATACTGCCTATTATGTTAAATAATCCATGATGGGTATGTATGATACTTATAAGATTAGGTCAGGGTTTCTCAGTTGTGACATTATTAATATATTGAACTGAATCAGTCTTTGTTGTAGGAAAAGACTGTCTTATACATTGCAGGATATTTAGCAGCATTCTTGACCTCTTACCCACTAGATGCCAGTAGCAACCACCACCACCAACACTGAGTTGTAACAACCCAAAAATGTCTCCAGATCTTGCCATGGGTCCCTTGGTGGAGAAATGTAACTGATTGAGAACCATCAGATTAGACTAGAATTCTGTAATGAAATCACATCAGAGTATGCACATTTTTAAGTACCCTAATTTCTCAAAGTTCTTTTTTCTAATATCCTAAATTTAAATATTGTTCTTACAAAGAATACCAGTAAAACACTTGTAGACTTCTTATTCCTACCACTTTCTTGAAATCCAGGAAGTGGAGTATCACTTATTTTTCAGTGGAGAGGGACCAAATTTTTGTAGAGCATCGCCATCAAATTCTTCATCAGGGGTTAGCAGTCTTGTTAGCTTACCAATAGTGGAGTTTGTGGGAAAACCCATGGGACACCTAGGCAAATCTAAGATTTTATTACTCAAGTCCTGTTAAAATCAAATCAGAAATTTATGACCGTATCTTTCACTGATAAGCTTAAAGTTTTGGCAAGTATATTCAACAATGAGGAATAAAATAATTCTAAAACTGTTACTATAAATCAATCTAAAATTCTAAAATCGAATCTAATATTGAGGCACTAGAAACCATGGTACTGAATTTTTCTGTTGTACTTAAAACCTGGCTTTGAAGACAGATTTAAAGAGACAGGTAAATTGCTGACACATTTGGGAGTTCAAAGTGGATAGACTTAGAAGGAGTATGCAGTCATATCTACAATTGGTCATAGTCTCTAGATAGCCCCTGCCAATTATCAAGTGTCTCCCATGGATAATTTCTGTGTGTATTTAATGGTTGTAGAATCATGGAATCATAAATTCTCTGATCATACTACTTGTAGCTTTTAGAAATTGCTGCTAACCTACAGTTCAAATGAAATCTCATTATTAGGCCTGTTAATTTTTATTATAGTTTGTTTTAGCAGACTTACGTATTTAATGTCTCAACCTAAAGTATAGATTCTGATCTTGATTTTTTGTGTGACTTAAAATTGTAATAACCTTTTTATTGTTCCATTAATAACATGATTTTTTTCAAACAACTTGTTTTCTTAAAGACTTAATTGTAAGAATCCTACTTATTACTTGTCTGAGGTGTAAATCTGAATACATTTAAGAAAAAAGATACACCATTGACTTTTTCAGTTTAGTGGTTGTTAAACATTTATGTCCTAAGACATTTTACATATCCTTGTTTCTATTGAAATCCTTTTATTTCTTTTTTTTTTCTTTCCTTTACACTTAGAGAAACCTATATAGAACAAGAACAGGGAGAAAATGCTAATGACAGGAATGATAGAGCCATTCGAGTAGCAGCAAAATGGTACAATGAACATTTAAAGAAAATGTCAGCAGATAACCAGCTGCAGGTTATCTTCATAACAAATGACAGGAAAAACAAAGAGAAAGCTGTAGAAGAAGGAATACCGGCTTTCACTTGTAAGTCTAAATGCAGAAGTGGTAGGTGTGTTTGCAAATGTATATACAAATTATCAGACTGATAGATGTTCACTTGACTATTTCATATTTTCATAGTCCTATATAACTTTTAAAATATATTTTTAAGTTTTTGAGAGACAGGGTCTCACTCTACACCCAGGTTATGCAGTGGCATGATCACGGTTCACCGCAGCCTCAAACACCTGGGCTTAAGAGATCCTCCCATGTCAGCCTCCTGAGTAGCTGGAGCTATAGGCACACATCACCACGCCTAGTAAACTTTGATTTTTTTGTAGAAATAAGATCTCAAGATGTTGCCCAGACTGGTCTTGAACTCCTGGGCTCAAGCAATCCTCCTGCCTCGGCCTCCCAAAGTATTGGGATTACAGGTGTGAGCCACCCTCCTATATTACTTTATGTGATAGTTTTATGTTTTTTAATTTTTCAGAATCTTTAAGCTAAGTTGTGGTACCCAGTGACTTTTAATTTTCCTCAACATTTACAATTGGTTTAGCAATAAAAGTTCATAGATATACTGGACCCACTGCCTTAGCTTAGGCATAATCACATCAACAGATTGGTTGATCAAAAAATTGATCAAAAATTGGTAGGTACACTCAAAAACATGATTACTCCTTATTTCATATATAAGGAAATAGCACTTGAATTTGTCAAGAACAACATAAACTTATTTTTCAGGTGAAGAATATGTAAAAAGCCTAACTGCCAACCCTGAACTCATAGACCGTCTTGCTTGTTTGTCTGAAGAAGGGGTATGTTTGAGTTTGTTTTATTTCGTTTTTGAAAGTTGAGAATTTAAAAATAGCCACTTTGGGATATTAAACTTATAGTTACCAGATTTAAAAATTGGAATGCTGGTGGGTAAGCTGGAATTGCAATAGGTGTTGGGTTATAAACAAGAGTGCCTATAATAGGCTTTTTGAAACGCAATTCCTAAGTTAGTTCACTTTCTAAATAAATATATCCCCAGCCACCTGAGAACGGCCTGGCCCATGATAGCACTATTACTGAGGGGGAAAAATGAATGAAATTGATGGTCCTTTTGTAAACAAGAAGTAGCAGCTTGAGGAGGAAATGGCAGGCACGTAGACAGAGGAAAAAAGCCTGGAAGAAGGGGAGCATCACAAGATGAGGTAAAGCCGAGAGCAGGAGCCAGGTAATGAGGACCTGGAAGTTATTATGTAGATAAGTAATTTTTCAAGTATTGTATAAACATCTCCCTAAGGGGGTGCTATGGAGAGAAGAAGATATCAGATAGGATTCGTAGCTCCCTACATTACAAGGCAGGCTAGGAGAAATGAGGGTATGTGTGGGTGGGGAGCAGAGCAGAATGATCAGAAATTATATTCTTGTGTAAGACTACTCTAATGTTAGCGTGGAAGGAGTACATTTTATCAGGGGAAGGTTGGAGGTAGAAGAGGAATAAAGGGCTCATTGCAGCAGCCAACATGAGAGAGAGGGTCCTAGGGAAAGAATGAACTCGGAGCCTTCATCTACTTAAGTAGAAAGTGTGTTTAGAAATAATGACTGCATAGCATTGTTATGAGGATTAGATGAGATGATAATAGCATTAATAAAATTCACATCAGTGTCTGGCACATAGCTATGGTAAACGTGAAAGGTAGATATTGCTGTTATAAAAATAGGTTTTATGCAGTACATGTACATAGGACAGTATACATCAGTCCGGTCTTGATAACATTTCTCTCATCACTACCTGCCTTTAACCAGCTACTTTATGAAACCAAGGAAATAAGAAGACAGAAAGTGGGCTTGATTTTTGGAATGCAGATGTAAGATTGCCGTAATATTTAGCCACTTAGTTGTATGTGGCTGTTTAAATTTAATAAATAAGCCGGGCTCGGTGGCTCAGCCTGTAATCCTGTGCCTTTGGGAGGCTGAGGTGAGTGGATTGCCTGAGCCCGCGGGTTCGAGACCCGCCTGGGCAGCAAGACCTCATCTCTACAATAAATCAAAAAATCAGCCGGGCGTGGTAGCGCATGCCTGTAATTCCAGCTACTTGAAAGGCTGAGGTGGAAGGATCACCTGAGCCCAGCAGGTCGAGGCTGCGGTGGCCGGAAGCGGCCACTGCACTCCAGTCTGGGTGACAGAGTGAGACTCCAACTCAAAAATAAATAAATAAAAATAAATTTAATAAATATTAAAAGGACAGTTTCTCAGTTCAGTCCAGCTTTCAAGTGCTCAAGAGAAAATTTGCTTTATTAGGCATCGATATTTTCTTCATCACAGAAAGTTGTTTTGGTTAGCAGTGGTCCTCAAATTCATAAAGTTGTATATACCATAATATGGATTTTAAAAAAATTACCTGATACTGATGATAGTTGTGTATTGAGTGAACAGAAGATTTACTAGCTGCATATTTTGGTTGCTTATTTCGTAGAATGAAATAGAAAGTGGAAAAATAATATTTTCAGAGCATCTTCCCTTAAGTAAGCTACAACAAGGGATAAAATCTGGTACATACCTTCAAGGAACATTTAGAGCCAGCAGGGAAAATTATTTAGAAGCTACAGTATGGATTCATGGAGATACTGAAGAAAATAAAGAGGCAAGTATGTAAATAAATTCCTTGTATGTTAAAATACTTTTTGTTTATTTTCTTACTTAATAAATGCTTAAAATTTTGTATGAGAATTTAAATTTGCTTTATCTTTCTAGTTTATCAACTTGAAGGCAGTAATGTAGGATGGTATAGACACTAGCAGAATTAATCATATTTGGAAATTACTAATTGAAGAAACGATCTTTCCATTAGCCCACTTTTACAAGAATAAAAATCTAGTCCATCAAATAATAAGAAATAAGATGCTGTTTTATGTATTACAACCCAGCTATGGTAAATATTATTTGTATAACATGTGAGTCTTCACATTCTTTAAAGCAAATAGTAGTTGTGTTTTTTTTCAGTGCTCACTGTTTGCTAGGTATGCTCTGAATCTTTGCATGTGGCATTTCATTTGATATTCAAACCAACCTATAGAAGTAGGTATTTGTTTTTCCTTGGGCCAATCATGACCCTGAGATTTAGAGAGCACATGTGGTTTTCCCAAGGTCTCAGTACTGTTGGAAGTTATGGAGGAACCATGAACACAGCCTGTATTTTCTGACCCGCATTTTTTCAACTTAATATTGAGACATTAAGGGTATGGAATAAAGAAACACTAAAAAGAAAGAAAAAAATATAAAAGTGAAATAGAGATTATATAGAGAAGTTCAGATTATATATTATATAAACATCTGTTAGGTGAGTTTCTCATTATTATATTGGCATTGAAAATATTTGAACACATGCCATTTGTTTCTTTTGAACAGATACTTTTACAAGGACTTAAACATCTAAACCGAGCTATTCATGAAGATATTGTGGCTGTGGAGCTACTCCCCAAGAGTCAGTGGGTAGCCCCATCTTCTGTGGTTCTACAGGATGAAGGTCAAAATGAAGATGATGTGGAGAAAGAAGAGGAGAGAGAACGATTGGTATGGATTTGGTTTATGACTGTATAGTTTTGTATTGTTAATATTTCAGTTTTGGAGAAGTTAAACAAGTTGGATTGCTTTCAGACTTAGTGAATAGAGTTACAGTTCTGTAAATTTAACACATGCCCTACACATAGTTGATCTTTTCTCTTCTGAGTAGTTTTCTTTTATTGTCTTAATTTGCTCCATTAAATGGGTTTAAGTACAAAAATACTTTATTCAAATATGAAACTGAAAATCTATGTTATGTGATCTAACTTAGGTTTAAGTAAGTACAAACTTAAATTTTTCTGAAATGCCTTAGGTAATGTTAAAATTCCTACAACAGGATGGATGTACTTCTGGGCATGATTAATTTCTTGAGCATATTTTAATTACTCCTTCTCTATTACCATGTTTATTATGAAGATAATGCTTTCAGTTATTTCTTATGAACTAATCTACTTGGTGTGACCTATTTATTTCTCTATTTTATAATTATAAGAATAACATAAATAGGTGGAATAAATATAACATTTGTGTTTTCCCATATTCGGTGCTCTGAGTCTTACTAAAACATTATTATCCTTGGAGTGGCCAGGCCTTTGGAGAGCGTTCAAGGTGAAACACCTTAAGATCTTTCTGCTATTTCTTTTTTTTTTATCAATATTTTTTATTATGATATTGTGGGGCTTTCTGCTATTTCTAATAGCAAACACTCTATTTGGGTTTTTATTTTGGATAAGGAAGAATTTTTAAAAAACATATCTCTTTTTAAATGAAGAAACAAAGGTCCAAAGGGAACTAGTCACCATAACCACATGACTAGGCCAGGTGTGGTGGCTTACACCTGTAATCCCAGCACTTTGGGAGGCTGAGGCGGGAGGATTGCTTGAGCCTGGGAATTTGAGACCAGCCTAGGCAACAAACAAGACTTCATCTCTACAAAAAAATCAAAAGATGAGCCGGGTTTGGTACACAGCGGTAGTCCTAGCTACTTGGGAGCCTGAGGCAGAAGGATTACCTCAGTCCAGGAGTGCAAATTTGTTCCAAAATCCTAGTCTACGAATCCCAGGCTCATGTTGTATTGTAGAATAAATTCACATATTAAACCTAAAAAGAATTGAGTTCTGACATGTTGATTCAGTTATATTTTGCTTTTGGATTGTTTTTGTGGTACTTTATTATTATGAAACAGTTTTTATGGTTTGGTATTTTCTTGTCTAGAATTTTGAAGCATCAATATTCTGTAGTTTTATGTCATAATTTATTACCTGAATGTATTAGTCTCTACATACATATTCTGATTTTGAAGGGAAATGTCCTCATTATACTTACAGGAAAAGTAACTGAAGATTTTTATTTTTATATCTTAGCTTAAGACTACTGTAAGTGAAAAAATGTTAAAGCCTACAGGTAGAGTTGTGGGAATAATAAAAAGGAATTGGAGACCATATTGTGGCATGCTTTCCAAGTCTGATATTAAGGAGGTGAGTAAGGAGTATATTACTATGTAATTTAAAAAGTGCCTCCATTATCAGGTGCTTTGTGTCTGTAAGATCTTTTTTTCCTAATTGTGTCTAGTCAAGAAGACATCTCTTTACACCTGCTGATAAGAGAATCCCTCGAATTCGCATAGAAACCAGGCAAGCTTCAACATTAGAAGGAAGGAGAATTATTGTTGCTATTGATGGTTGGCCCAGAAATTCCAGATATCCAAATGTAAGCTAAAAACATTTACCTTATTTTAGGATATTTATTAAAAATTAATTCAGGACTTTAATTCTAGCACTTTAAAAATGTGAGATGGGAGGATCACTTGAGGCCAGGAGTTTAAGACCAGACTGGGCAAGACAGCAAGACCCCATCTCTACCAAAAAAATTGTGAATAATACTGCTGCTTTTAGTAAAAATATAATCTATTTTTATATAGAATTTATACTGAAACTTTTACTGGGATATTTCACAAAATTTTCTGATAGGTAGTGTATACCAACTGAAAGTGAATTTTATGATATTTCAGTGTAAATCATGATGGCTTTTACTCAGATTTCTAAACAAATAGCTTTTATTGAAAAAGATGTTTGCTCTCCATCACATCTAATCAACGCATTTTGAAGCTATTGCATTTGAAACACTTTTTAGACTTGAAAGTAAGAAAAAAGCAGGTGCTTTGTGGTATAAGAACTGGGCCCTCTTGAAGTCTTCTTCATGAGTCAGTTGAGAGCTTTTATCAGTTTTACCCTTAATTAACCAAGGGGTTATTTTTAAGAAGTTGCTATGGGAACATTTAGAAATACTGAGAGTGATATATACATGCTGAAGAATTTAATATGATAAAATATAAATTAGCTGTAAAATAGACCTTCCTAATCATACCTTTTGGTTTTAGGGACACTTTGTAAAAAATTTAGGTGATGTTGGAGAGAAAGAGACTGAAACAGAAGTTTTGTTGCTTGAGCATGATGTTCCTCATCAGCCTTTTTCACAGGCGGTTCTTAGCTTTCTGCCCAAGATGCCCTGGAGCATTACTGAAAAGGTAAGATGAAAATGATTGGTAGTGACTTTGTACATTACTATATCCTAGTTAGTTTTGTTCAATTTCTACACATGCTTTTACAGATGTAGAAACCATGATCTCCCTCTCCCTGAGTTACTGAAAGATAAATTTTTCAGGAGAGTAGACACTAGCATAGATCAGATTTTTCAAAGGCAGGAAAACCACTAGTTACATATAATATGTGGTTGTCATAAAGAAAATAAAGCTGAGTTGTTTTTATATGGATGTTATTGACTTCACGAGAGCTATTTTGCAATTGTACTATTAGAATGATGTATTTCTTTATAATGTGGCATCTTCTAGGACATGAAAAACCGAGAAGACCTGAGGCATCTGTGTGTTTGTAGTGTGGACCCACCGGGATGTACTGACATAGATGATGCTCTACACTGTAGAGAACTCGAAAATGGAAATTTGGAGGTATTTTTCTTATAATGACATTCTTACCTGAATATAGTGATGTTCTTGAGTTCATTTTCTTTTCACTCAGGATAGAATTTGTGAATTACTCGTGTAAAGTATAACAACAGCTGCAGAAACTAATGGCCATGTGTCAGAAATTGAAATGGTAAATGTGACATTGGGGCTAGGCGTGATGGCTCATGCCTGTAATCCCAGCACTTTGGGAGGCAGAGGCAAGAGGATTGCCCTAGCCCAGGAGTTCAAGACCAGCCTGGGCAACTTGGGTGACCTTGTCTCTACAATAAGTTATTTAAAAAATTGGCTGGGCATGGTGGTGTACACCTATAGTTCCAGCTACTTGGAAGACTGAGGTGGAAGGATCACTTGAGCCCAGCAGGTTGAGGTTGCAGTGGCCATGAGTGTGCCACTATACTCTACATGGGCAACAGAGTAAGACTCCCAACTCAAAAACAGAACAAAATAAAAAAATCCATTGGTACATTTACCCAGTTAAGTATATTGACACTCTTTTACTTTTATCTTCTTAAGGTTGGTGTTCATATTGCTGATGTCAGTCATTTTATTAGGCCAGGTAATGCTTTGGATCAAGAATCAGCCAGAAGAGGTACAACTGTGTATCTTTGTGAAAAGGTAAGTGTGTTGAATGTAAAATTTTTTTTAACAATCATGGGCACATTTCGATTCTTGAGCAGTCACAGTTTGAAATACTATGTGAATTAGCTAAAGGATAAACACAGTATAAGGTGACTTTAAATCACTGAAAATATTGCAGATTTTTGTTATTGAGTGGCCCAGATAACAAAGTATGGTCTCCATAAACTTACAGAGAAAAACTGAAAGTAAAGGGGGAATTGAGCTTAGACTGTTAGGGATTTATTGTTAAAGTTCTTCCAGTAGTCTTTTGCCATAAAAATTTAATTTGTCTTTTTTTTAGTATTTTTAAAATACCTTGTAGTTTGTGTAAAGCATTGGGGAAGGGTCTGATTACAGCTGGTGGGCTTTGTTTCAGTTATCAAGTACAAACTTACATGGGTCAGGATTTAAAAACTTGTAGAGGACAGTGAGGTTGTTAGTGTAGGACTATAACTTAGAATCACTGGCATGAAGTTCAGTTTCTTTCATAACTTACATTATATAACAATTTTGTATAAATGCTTTTCTAGAAACATGTTTTGTTTGGCATTTTTTCAATTCTACTATTCACAAAGACCAGAACACTTTTTTTTCCTTTGTTAATTAATGCCATTTGAGAATAGAAATGCATATAAATGTATGACTGTTGCTAAATAATCTGCAGCTGTTTTTCTTTTACAGAGGATTGACATGGTTCCAGATTTGCTTAGCTCTAACTTATGTTCTTTGAGATGTGATGTTGACAGGTATGTGTGGATGTTTTCTCATAGACGCATTATATTTGCTACTTTAACTGGTTCCCATTAACAAACACTTTCATTTTCCTTCATAGGCTGGCATTTTCATGTATTTGGGAAATGAAACACAATGCTGAAATCTTAAAAACAAGGTTTATCAAAAGTATCATTAATTCAAAGGTTAGTGTCATGCCTAATCTCTTTTTAAAATCTTTGGTACTTTTAACGGTTTTCCAAGATTATTTTGATCAAGTTAGACTTATAAAGTTAGCTGAGACTACAGGTGCACGCCACCACAAAAATTTTTTGTAGAGATGAATTCTCGCTATGTTGCCTAGGCTGGTCCGAACTCCTAGGCTCAAACTGTCCTTACACTTCTCAAAATGCTGAAATTACAGTTGTGAGCCACCAAGCCCAGCCTGCCTTTGTGTTTTGTTTTAGCAATACTTGAGTAAACATTAACTGAAACATGAAAGTAATCAAAGTTTGAACAATTTATTTAGTAACACTACTGCCATTTTACTTAGTTTTTTGTATAGGTTTGCTTATGTTGTATAATACCTCAGATAAGAATTAATGGACCAGAAATCACAGGTGTGAAGTACAGCTATTATAACTGAATTTCTCTTTTGTTTGATTTAGGTTTTCTAAAATCATGGATTTTATGTAGAAATATGAGAACATAAACCATTTTTCTATTATTCACAAGAATTGTATTAACACATGGCTTCTTTTTTAGGCATCTCTTACATATGCTGAAGCTCAGATGAGAATTGATTCAACAACCATGAATGACGACATTACCACCAGTCTCCGTGCACTAAATAAACTAGCCAAAATTCTGAAGAAAAGAAGAATTGAAAAAGGGTATATTGCATTTATCATAGTATTGAGATAATTTGTGGACGCTTAACATTGTTTTTCATGGGCATTGATGAAGTATTTAGTAAGGTGAATAGAGACTCCCATTTCTTTTACCTTCATTTTAAAGATCAGCAATTTGATTCTGGGCTGTTTGTTCAGTAGCTCTGTTCCTGTAACTTGCTTTGCTAAAAAGTATGTGTTAGGTTAAAGATCTTGAAGAAATTCCAGGCAGGCAAGACCTCCTTAAGACAGGAGATTGTTTTTACTTTTAATTAAAAATCATTTCCATAAGGATCTGCAAAGGCATAGAGAATGGTATAATGGACACTGGAGACCCAGAATGGGGAGGGGAGACGAGATGGAGGGACAAAAAAATCACCTCTTGGGTACAGTGTACACAGGTGGGGTGGCGGGTACACAGCCCAGACTTCTTTGCCACTACACAACGCATCATATCACCAAAAAATATTTTTACCCACAAAACTATTGAAATAAAGAAAAAAAATGGGTTTTCAGATTGAACATTGGTTTTCAGAGGCTTAAGTAAGTATAAATGAGGTCCTCCATGCTCTTTAAGTTGGAAGAGATTTCAGAGATGATTTAATTCAACCCCTTCATTTTTTTAAATAACTAAAAGTTGCATGGAAGCAGTCTTCCCACAGATGTGATTACTAGTGGCAAATTGGGGTCTTTTATCATGACATTTGCCTAGTCACCAAGACAGAAAGTAAGAAGTATTAACTCAGACTTGTTGGAGAGAAACAGTTTTAAAAAATTCGGTTCTTGAAAGACATCATTGGAGGAAACCATACAGGAGTCTTTCAGTGCTGCTCTTGGGGTTCCCATGTCCATCCACAATAACGTCACAAGCAGTTACTAAGAGTGTCGTCTGATGATTGCAATTCTACCTCTGCACTGTTTTATACGATGTGTCTATTTAAATGTAAATTCATTAATACCAAATAAAATTAGCAACTTAGTTCCTCAGTCTCACCACATTTTAAGTGCTCAGTGGGCACGTATGGCTAGTGACTGCCATATTATTGAACAGTGCCGATATAGAGGATTTCCATCATCACGGAAAGTTCTGTTGGACAGTGTTGTTCTAGGTAGTTAGGCAAAGCCACACCTATCTCTGCTAATGCCTCAGTTTTCTGAGAATTTTTCATATGATCCTTGAAAAACTGTAAAGATTATTTGGATTTGCTAAAATTTAATAGCAGTTATCAAACTAGAGTAAAACTTTTGCTCAGGCTTGTCACTGAGAAGTAAGGAGTTCAATGATTGGCATTTTTTTGTGTGACACAAAACGACCCAGTTTTTTGGAAAGTCAAGTAAATAAAATACAGATTTTAGTGACTTGGGCAACTTGGTGAGACCTCATCTCTACAATAAATCAAAAATTAGCCGGGTGTGGTAGCGCGCATCTGTAGTTCCAGCTACTTGGAAGGCTGAGGCGGAAGGATCGCCAGAGCCCAGCAGGTCAAGGCTGCGGTGGCTGGGAGCTGCCACTGCACTCCAGTCTGGGCGACAGAATGAGACTCCAACTCAAAAATAAATAAATAAATAAAGTAAGAATTTGCATTTGTAACATAACTTCTCAAAATTAGAAAAAATTTTTTAAATTTTGAAAGCAGTCTGTATTTTTAATTTGGTAAGTAGATGGTCACCTACTGGTTTAAGTTATCGGATTGTCTCAGTTTTAGGGAGAGTTGAGAAGAGTCAGTAAAAAAAAATAATAATAATAAAGACTGGGTACAGTGGTTCACGCCTGTAATCCCAGCACTTTTGGAGGTAGAGGCAAGAGGATTTCCTGAGCCCAGGGGTTCGAGACCAGCCAGGGGAGCTTGATGAGACCTCATCTCTACAGTAAATCAAAAAATAAACCAGACATGGTGGTGTGTGCTCATAGTTTCATCTACTTGGAAGGTTGATACGGAAGGATCACCTGAGCCCAGCAGGTCAAGGCTGCAATAGCCCTGAATGTGCCACTGCACTCTGACCTGGGCGACAGAGTAAAACTGTGACTCAAAAACAAACAAAAACCATCTTTTGCCTTCTTAAGTATTCTCATGGGTAGGCATCATATTTTAGATATTCTATGAAGAAAAATAATTAAAATGTGATCAAAAATCGCATTTTATGTCAAGATTCATTACTAAACACATATCTGATGTAGAACCTTGTTTTAAGTATGTATTCCTACTGTACTTTGAGAAGTTGAGGAAGAAAAGGTCTTGGTATCTCATTTAACTTGCTCCATCTCCTTTTTTTCCCTTCCATGTCTTTTCTTGCTCTGTGATTGTTTAAGGTTGCCCAGCCTCACTAAAATTCTTAGTTTTAGGTAGGTTTGGAGCTGACTGATGACAGTAATGTCATGATGTGAAGAAATATTAGACTTGCCTTGCCTTGCAGGAGTTTACTTTTCAAAGGAAAACTTGGGAACTGATCAAATGAATCATGCATGTAAAGCCTTTAGTGGAGAATGCTACCTGACACATAGCACTCAAATATTAACAGCCGTTAGCCCTTGTAACATTAGTGATAGGTTTTCGGTCTCCATGTGACCGGTTGAGTTTATGGAAGATATTGTAGCATGTGGGTCTTCTTATCTTACTAAGCTATCCATGGCAGCTCCCCGTTTGCCAGTTTTCATTGTCTCTCATCCCAGTACATCATTTTCCATAGCAAATAAAGACTGCCGGTTATCTTCTTTATTTGTAAAAGTGATTACCAATGTATGTAGCTATGTAAAATCTCAGTCAGGCTACAGAAGATAAAACCCTCAGAAGCAAGGGACTAAGATTTTCTTGTTGCTAATGTCCTCTCTTGTTAAATGCATTTTATTTATTTATTTATTTTTATTTTTATTTTTTTTGAGTTGGAGTCTCACTCTGTCGCCCAGACTGGAGTGCAGTGGCCGCTTCCAGCCACCGCAGCCTCCACCTGCTGGGCTCCGGCCATCCTTCTGCCTCAGCCTTCCGAGTAGCCGGAATTACAGGCGCGCGCTACCACGCCCGGCTAATTTTTTGATTTATTGTAGAGATGAAGTCTCGCCTGCCCAGGCGGGTCTCAAACCCACAGGCTCAGGCAATCTACTCACCTCAGCCTCCCAAGGCGCGGGCTTACAGGCTGAGCCACCGAGCCTGGCTTAAATGCATTTTAAATCTCTAAAATATTAAGTTATTCGTGAAAACAGGACATAAGACATAGCAGAAGAGCAGTTGTTACACACTTGCTGCAGTCATTATCTATTTTAAAATAATCATTTTCTGAGTTTAGACACGGTATTAGCTCGCTTGACTCTAATTTAACTCTTTAATATTTATTTAGGGCTTTGACTCTCTCTTCTCCTGAAGTTCGATTCCACATGGACAGTGAAACTCATGATCCTGTAGATCTTCAGACGAAGGAACTTAGGTATGCAATTTTTTTGATGGGCAGTAGATAAGATTTTTATTTTAAATGTAACATCTATTTTTTATACCTTAATAACTAAAACATATATTCAAAATATCTATTAGGGTCATGATTTCTATAGAGTTGCTTAGCTTATGAAATACATAGAAAAGTAAATTTGAGCTCACTTTTTAGCTTTTTTAATATAAAACTGGCATTACTATTATAATAGAAAAACTTTCCATTTGAATGTGTTTGCTTTGATGTATGATATGTTTTATATATATATATATATGTATATGTATACAGACTTTGAGTAGTAATAGCTACAGTAAGTAAAATAAGATTGCCAAGATGAATTTCTCAAGTACTGTACTTAATATAGAATATCCTGTGGTAGGATAGACTCATGGTCAGGACCATGAGCTTTGAAGCCTCCTTAGGCTTGGCTGTCATTGCTGTTTCCAGCTAGTTATTTGGCTTCTCTATGCCTCAACTTATGTGTCTATAAGTTGTCTAGGATTGATAATGCTTCCTACCTCATAGGTTTTGTTTTATTGATTTAGTTAAGATGTAGGAAGCAAGGATATTTTAGGTTAAATCAATTTAGGCCTCTCTCCATGCCTCTTGTTTATATAAGGTAATTCTGAAACTAAACATATTCATACACGTTTCTAGTAGATGATCTCCAAGGATTAAAAATGGAAATGATTTCTTTATTTAGTCTAGTGTGTACTTTAGTGTTTGGGAGGTAAACTTTAAAAATTTTTAGGAAGGAACTTCTATGCAAGCATGTTTGATGTGTATACTAACAGTGAGTCCAATACTAGAAGCTTTTTTGAGGAAAGGATTGACTCTGATTGTGCCACAGTAGAATATCACCCATTTCTTTTTTTACCAAGAAGAATAAAAATCACATTTCTAAGATACTGTCTGCATATGAGTGGAGGTCTTCCTAATACTTTGAAAATTAATATACTTTAGGAGTCTTGTCAAGATATTATTAAAAATGAAAACATGAATGAAAGATTAATAATGCATGTTTAGTGACCTGGGAGAAAGAAAGCACTATAATAAAAGGCAGGCCACTTACTAAAGTAAGCTTAAGATGTACATAAATACCTATATATAGAATGAAAGCAATATCAGATTGGTTAAGAGTTTTGAATTCAGATTGTATAGATTCAAATTCTGATCCTGTTGTTAACTCTGATCTCAAGCAAGAGAATAATGTACATCTTCAGTTTTCTTATCAGTAAAACAGGGTCTGGGTATGTGTGTGTGTGTGTCTGTGTGTGTGTAGTTAGAGCTTAATTCCTGGCCCGATAAGTATTCAAATTAGCTATCGTAAGTATGATCTCTTCATTTTAATAGCTTATTGGTGAAAATTTTAATTTTTTAAGCCAGAACTTGCACAACCTAAATACCTTTTAATTCTTCCCCCTCAAAATATGTATTTATAAAATTAATAAAAATCTCTTTGTACCTAGTAAAAGGAAGTGAAAATACTTACATTTTAGTTTTATATATTAACAGAGTTAGTAAAGCATCTATATTTTATTTATTTATTTATTTTGAGTTGGGTCTCACTTATCACCCAGGCTGGAATGCAGTGACAAGATCACGACTCACCTCCTCAACCTCCTGGGCTCCAGTAATCCTCTTGCCTTAGCCTCCCAAGTAGCGGGACTACAGGTGCATGCCACCATACCAGCTAATTTTTAAATTTTTTTTTGTTAAGATAAGGTCTTGCTTTGTTGCCCAGGCAGGTTTCAAACTCCTGGCCTCAAGCTGTCATTATCCTCTTACTTCAGCCTCTTGAAGTACTGGGATTACAGGGGCGAACCACTGTGCCTGACTAGAAATGCTTTTGTTATCCTGTTGGTATAAAAGGTAACCTGTGAATAAATATCTAGAAGTCTTAGATTCTTTTTTTTTATTAAATACTTTTTCCACTGGCAGAGAAACAAATTCTATGGTGGAAGAGTTTATGTTACTTGCCAATGTCTCTGTTGCAAAAAAAATTTACGAAGAATTTTCCGAACATGCTTTGCTTCGAAAACATCCTGCTCCACCTCCATCAAATTATGAAATTCTTGTTAAGGCAGCCAAGTCCAAGGTAAAGTCCTGCAGTTTGAAATAGCCTCTGTATTTGTGTTGTGATCTATCCATTGCACTGAAAGATTATGTTCCTATCTTTGATAAAAATTTTGTTGCCACAAAAATAAATCTGTAGGTCTTTTGATTAAAAAAAATTAATTTGGATATGGTCATCTCTTCCTGCATTAATAAAACATTTTAATAAAGAGCACCCTATGCTAAGCCAGATATTTAAGTTAGGGCTATGCAGCATGCTGCGCATATAACGCTCTTCCCTATCTCTGTGCACATGTATTTTGTCTGTGTTGCTTTATGGCTCCTATGAACTGCTTAACCTAAATTTACAAATAGTGTTTCTCTTTATTTCATCTCAGTTAAACCTTCTTCATATCTTGTCCCTAAGAAGTCTATTCATTGCATACATGAGAAAGGGGAAAGTAGAGAAAGGGCACCGTTTTCAGCCCTGCACACCCTGCCTCGAGTTAGTGGCCTTTCCTTTAGGCATATTACCCCTGGGGTGACTGATTTACATTGGTTTTCCCTGGATTACATAGTTAGGCCCTGTCTTTCCTGTCTAGAAGGGCGCTAGAAGGAGTAGTGTTGGATTGTAGGGCATTATTCTAACAGGATGGCGTTGGTTTCTGATTTTAGCTCAGATCTTTATGGTGTATGCACCTACCCATTCCATATCAGAATTGGATCCGCCTCTTACTCCTCTGCTCCAAGGCTCACTCTGTAAATGGTAGATTTTCCTTCACCGTTTTTATTTTTTCCTAAGACCTAGGTAGAGCAAGGATGATTTAAGACTGACTTATCTCCCTAGGATGAAACAAACAGTTAAGTTGGATGAACCAGGATGTTGTTCTGACTGCACTGTAGTGACTAGTGTTGCTTTGTTTCTGACCTTTGCCTGTACTTTGCAAAGGAAAGCAACAAAATAACAAAGGAAAATAACAAAGTAATAAGGAAAATAACGAAAACACAATGTTCAGTCTGATTAGTTACATTTTGAAGACATGATGATACTGATGTAGAAATGTTTAATACGATGCTCTTCCTTCCTATTTATTTACAGAATTTGGAAATTAAGACCGACACAGCCAAGTCTTTGGCTGACTCTTTGGACCGGGCCGAATCGTCTACTTTTCCATATCTAAATACTCTGTTAAGAATATTAGCCACTCGCTGTATGATGCAAGCTGTGTACTTCTGTTCTGGAATGGATAATGATTTTCACCACTATGGCTTAGCATCCCCAATATACACACATTTTACTTCACCTATCAGAAGGTATTTTTTTTATTATGAAACTAAGGGAGATAGAAAATAGTTAATTTTGAATGTTAAAAAGATATTTGAATACTAACATACCATGGCTCTTATTTCTCCTTCATACACCTAGATATGCAGACATCATTGTCCATCGGCTGTTGGCTGTAGCTATCGGGGCTGACTGTACTTACCCAGAGTTGACGGACAAACACAAGCTTGCAGATATTTGTAAAAATCTCAATTTCCGGCACAAGATGGCTCAATATGCCCAGCGTGCATCGGTGGCTTTTCATACCCAGGTATTTGCCTTCCATGGGTAATGCTAGGAAAGGTGACGTTTTGTTCATTTTTTACTCCAGAGTTTGTTAATTTCAAGATGTTTTAAGACTTTTTAATAAGATTGTGTGTTATTTTACAGTTATTTTTCAAAAGCAAAGGAATAGTAAGTGAAGAAGCCTATATTCTGTTTGTAAGAAAGAATGCTATTGTGGTGTTAATTCCAAAGTATGGCTTAGAAGGGACAGTCTTTTTTGAAGAAAAGGACAAACCAAAGCCACGGCTTATTTATGATGATGAGGTACAGTATTTCTAATGTTTTGTTTACGTGGGAAGGGGGCACTTTGTTTTTGACAGTTCACAAAATGGTACCTATGATGCATGAACATGTTTTGTACCCTACAGAATTTATTCTTATCTCTTAAATACATGCCAGATAGCCGGGTGTGGTAGTGCATGCCTGTAGTTCCAGCTACTTGGAAGGCTGAGGCGGAAGGATCGCCAGAGCCCAGCAGGTCAAGGATGTGGTGGCCAGGAGCGTGCCACTGCACTCCAGTCTGGGTGACAGAATGAAACTCCAACTCAAAAAAAAAAAAACCATGCCAGAAAAGCTACATTTAATTATGCCAGCCAAGTTGGAGTTGTACTCAGTTTCTCACCTCCAGATATCTTCCCACATGTTGTCCTTGGTATCCTTCTTTTATACCACATAAACTTTTGTCCTAGGTGGATGAATAGATTAAAGTAAAGGAATAAATGGCTGCTCATAACTCAGGGAAGGACTTTTTTTAAACTTACTTCCAGTGTCTCTTGTTTGACACAGTTCCTATCCCCTCACCTTAGAACCACAACTATAAGAGAATATTTAAACAATACACTCTGCCTGAAGCACCATTGTGTTCCTTTACTAGACCAGCCATTTGCTAATTAGTGGGCTGAGAATCCCAAGATTAATGAATATGTTGAAGCCACCTTCATGAAAGGAGAAAGTGTGCACGTAGGTCATATTTAGATGAGGCTACTAGGTTTATGGTCTCTGTTATATTAAATACCTAGATGCTTATATTTAGTAATTTTTAAATTTAGATTTTATTTTTATTTATTTATTTATTTTATTTTAATTTTTTTGAGTTGGAGTCTCACTCTTGCCCAGACTGGAGTGCAGTGGCCGCTCCCGGCCACCGCAGCCTCGACCTGCTGGGCTCCGGCGATCCTTCCGCCTCAGCCTTCCGAGTAGCCGGAATGACAGGCATGTGCTACCACGCCCGGCTGATTTTTTTATTTATTATAGAGATGAGGTCTTGCCAAGTTGCCCAAGTGGGTCTCAAACCCGCAGGCTTAGGCAGTCCACTCACTTCAGCCTCCCAAGGGCGTGGGATTACAGGCTGAGCCACCGAGTCCAGCTTAAATTTAGACTTTTAAATTACTATGAAAGATAAACTGTAAAGAATTAGAACAAAGTCTCAAATGTAAGAAAGCAATTAAGAATGATACAATGTGTTTTGTTTAGATACCCTCACTTAAAATAGAAGATACAGTATTCCATGTATTTGATAAAGTTAAAGTGAAAATCATGTTAGACTCATCTAATCTTCAGCATCAGAAAATCCGGATGTCCCTGGTAGAACCACAGGTAAGACAAAATTTATAATTCCCAAGCTGTGATAGAATGAGTACATATTCAGTCAAAGAGGGATATAGTTATGTTATTTGTGTTTAATGTTAGAAGGATCCCGTAAGTGGTGTGGAGGCCACATACATGCATAGCAAATGCTGTTTTCTCACTGATTTCCCTAGGCCATGGGATCCCAGACATCTGAGATTCTTCTGAGGTATCTGTTGCCAAAATCAAAGATCTTTCACTTCTGCCCAGTCTTTTTTCTCTGTAGGTTTTTCACTTAAGATCCTGGTTCTTAGCCTTTGTCTTGCTCCAACACCCTTGAGGCCTCTGATTCTATTAATCATTGTGGTCTACTAGTACAGTGGACTGGAAAGGATGTATTACAATTAAAATCACACTTCCCAGATGACATGCTTCTCACCTATGAGGACTCTGTCTACATTTTACATTTTAGAACTACTGTCCTTACTGTGTAAAATATATATACTTTGTGTATAAAACCTTTATTAGTCCCTTCCCACCTCTACATTCTTTCAAACTTGACAGTGGCCATGGGGAAGGGGAAGATGAGGATGAACTTCATTTTATTCTTTTAATCACCTTATTTTTCCCCATTTGCATTATTTTAGATACCAGGAATAAGCATTTCAAACATGGATCTTAATGAACCAGAGAAAAAGAAGATGAAGCTTGAAAAATAGCTATATTCAACAACAATAAAAAAAACCCTTCAAAGACTGGTTTCCTTTTTAGAAGAAAAAAAACTTGAGAGAACACATCTACGCTTATGTGTGTGATACAGTTTATTACTCTTAAGTACATTTTAATAATTTTAGAAGTTTGCATTTTTATTGAACTGTTGACTGTGTCTGTACCATCACACTACTTGATTTCTGGGTTGAACAGAACTATTTTATGTAGAAAAATTCAACTGAATATCCATCACTTAAAAGTGACAGGATAGCAACTTCAGGGATCGGTAAAGATCAGTTAAATGGAGCACTCATCTTATTGAGGAGCAGATATATTTTGCATAAGTAAGTACTTTGATTATTTAATACTGGTGGAAAAAGTCTACCATTTTCTTACAGAGACAAATTAGAGCATTTTTAGAAACAAGGAACGATCACTGCTTTCTCTTAGAAGCTGTCAGTGTTTAGTATACATCTCCTTTGCTATCTTAAATTTACCTTACATTAAGTGTTCTCTTACTGTGTTAAAAAGCCTCCTGTATTTCATTAGTGGTCCTTGAACAGCTGTGAATGTTTGTTTGAAATTTGGTAGGAAGACAAGAAGTAGGATACTTTGACTAGACTGGACTTTTTTTTTTTTAATTACCAGGTAATAAAGGTGATCATTATCTTTGACCTTTAGCTCCAGTGCCTTTACAAAATAAGACATTAAGAGTTCAAAGAGAATAGAGATGGTACTTTAAATGTCTGCATCTTGTTACTTATGAAATTAAAACAGATAATTAGTGACTTTTCTATTGCAGTTATATCAGATTATATAGGAAAGGGGTAATTGTATAAGGACATATTAAAAGGAACAGATTAAAGTAAGCATTAGGCCAGGCATGGTGGCTCACACCTGTAATCCCAGCACTGTGAGAGGTTGAGACCAGAGGTTTGCTTGAGGCCAGGAGTTTGAGACCAGCCTGGACAATATAAATATAGCAAGACCAATCTCTACAAAAAATAAAAAATTAAGTAGCCAGGCATCATGGCTCATGCCTGTAGTCCCAGCTATTGGGGAGGCTGAGGCAAGTGAATCCCTGAGCCAAAGAGTTCAAGGCTGCAGTGAGCTATAATTGTGCTACTGTACTCCAGCCTGGATGACAGAGCAAAACCTTGTCTCAAAAAAAAAAAGAAAAAAAAAAAAAGAAAAAAGGAGGGGGGGCAGATCTACTTCATTTAAAAAGAGCTAGTGGCTTTTCTTAATAAATATTATAATTTGGTGTACCAGATTGACTTCTTCCCTTGCTAATTCGTGTTTCTAAGAATATTTTGAGATAGCATTACCTTCAAACATTTCATTTTGCTTATTCAGTTTTTAAAGCACTTATGGTACACCAGGTTCAACATCAAGTAAACTCTCTGCCTTCAAAGAGACTGCACTACAGAGAAAAGGCTGACAACTACATCAGCAGGTATACTAAGTGGGTGTAATTACAATCATGTTTGCACTCAGTAATTGTTAATGATTTTTCCTGCTACTGAGGAAAATATACATTGAGGCAAAACTTGTGTCAGTTGAAGACAGACAGACTTGCGTAGTCTTTAGTCCAAGTAAAAAGGGTCAGTGACTAATACACTAGAGCGATAGTCAGCAGACCTTTTCTGGAAAGGACAGAACATTTTAGACTTTGTTGGTTGTGGTCTCTGTCACAACTATAGTACCCAACTCTGCTCCTGATAGTAATAGGTTAACCAATAAACATGGCTGTGATCCAATAAACTTTATGGACAGGGAGATTTGAGTTTCATATACAGCCATGCATCACTTAGAAGACAGGAATGTGCTCTGAGAAACGTGTCAGACAATTTCATCATTATGTGGACATAACGAACTTACACAAACATAGATGATCTAGCCTTCTACAGCCCTAGGCTATCTGGTATAGCTTATTGCTTTTAGGGTACAAACATGCACCAATGTCACTACTGAATACTACAGGCCATTGTAACACAATGCTAAGTATCTGTGTCTAAACAGACTAAACAGAAAAGAAACTAAGAATACAGTATAAAAGATTAAAAAGGTTGGGTGCAATGGCTCACGCCTGTAATCCCAACACTTTGAGTGAGAGGCTGAGGCGGGAGGATTGCTTGAGCTCTGGAGTTTGAGACCAGCCTGGGCAACATATTGAGACCGTGGCTTTACAAAAAATAATAAATTAGCAGGTGTGCTGGCACATGGCTATAGTCCCAATTCAGGAGGCTGAAGCGGAAGGATCACCTGAGCCCAGGACGTCGAGGATTCAGTAAGCTGTGACCGTGCCACTACACTCCAGGCTTGGTAACAGTGAGACCCTGACTCAAAAAAAAAAAAAAAAAAAATTACAAAATGGGTACTTATGAATGGAGCTTGTAGGACTGGGGGTTGTTTTGGGTAAGGCAGTAAGTGGTGAGTGATAAATACTTAACACTCAGGCAATATTAAGTTTATTAAAAGTAAAGTAATTGCATTATGGTGTTATCGTGGCTATGACATAATTAGGTTACAAGAGTTTTTCAGCTTCATTGTAATCTTATGGGACCATCATCATATATGTGGTCCATCATTGACTGAAAACAGTTACACAGTGTGTTACTAATTTTTATGTGTTACAGTTTGACTCCCCCTGCCAATCATTTAAAAACTGCCTGCAAGCCATAGCTTACCTGCAGCAGAGGAAAAGGGGAACCTCTTGGTAAAGGAAGGTAGTACGTGGCTGGCCTTTTGTTTATTATTTTTCCAAGTTTGTTTTCTTGTGTCTCAGTTATGAGTAAGATTTAAAGTTCAGGCAGTAGTCCCAAGTGTTGTTCAAATGATCAGAAACCTTGTTATTTTCCTCTAAGTCCTCTTTGGTAATCACAAATGTTTTGTTTCTAGTGCCAGTTCTTATGCTAAGCAGCTTAAATGAACTGTTTCATTTAAAACTCAAAAAGTCCTGTTAGGCAGGACTATTATCTCCCTTTAACAGATGAGAATATTAAGGATTATGGCCCAGATCAAGTAGTAAGTGACAGAAGGATTTGAACCCTGGCTGTAATCACTGCTCAGTTCTTTCTTGATTGTGCTACTAAAAATTTGTAGCCAGGGAGGCTCCTACCCTTGGGACCCACATCTCCTCTTCTGTATAGCAGTTGTTTTTTTTGTTTGTTTTTTTTGAGTTAGATTCTCACTCTGTCGCCCAGACTGGAGTGCGGTGGCCGCTCCCGGCCACTGCAGCCTCGACCTGCTGGGCTTCGGCGATCCTTCCACCTCAGCCTTCCGAGTAGCCGGAATTACAGGCATGCACTACCACGTCAGGCTGATTTTTTGATTTATTGTAGAGATGAGGTCTCGCTGCCCAGGCGGGTCTCGAACCCGCGGGCTTAGGCAATCCACTCACCTCCCAAAGGCACGGAATTACAGGCTGAGCCATCCAGCCCGGCTAGCAGTTGTTTTTAAGTAAATGTATAGTGCCTCTAAAGTCCATGTGGTTAAAGACTCGGCTTTCCAATGCAGCACGTTCAGCCAGGGGCCTAATGGCTAACGGATGTCATGGTTTGCGTGCTGGTGAAGCAGTTGCACCAGATACATGAGAAGGCATGTTTTCTGCAGGTCAGCAAGAAGCTTACAAGTTATGGAGTAAGGAAGATGACACAGTGATAATATATGTCTTTATTTCCTGAGTCTACATAGGGATTATTCCTTTTTGAATCAGACAGTTTTTAAAAGATGATTCATAAGTACAAATATAGATTCTCCAGAGATAATATTTCCAAGCATGATATATATATTCATCTACTCCCAGCCCGGATATGTTTTTTTTTTCCTTAAAGATAGCTGTACCCAACCGTACTTCTTAGGTGTGAGCCCTGTAGGGACTCCACTGTCTCCTGGTTCTCCCATATTCTTACTCCTTTCCCAGCCACATCCCAGCTGGAAAGGATGTACCTAACCTAGAGGTGGAGACGTGTTTTACTCTGGGAAGTAACAGATAACAACACACATGATGACACTGCTAGTGCTACCTTTCTAGTATTTACGTTTTTTTTTTTAAAGTAGTATCAAGAGCAGTTATCACTGAACTGAGAATTTTCTCCAGAGAAGTGAAAAAATAGTTTAAGAACTAAAATTTCAGGAAACCCGTTGACTGTCCTTTTTGTCTTAGTTTTATATCTAAACACTTCTTCCACATAGGTTATAATTTAAATTCATCTATGTTTGTACGTTTTTATATAAAAGCGTATAGTGTCTTCAGTTTTAATATATTTTAATATGTTCTCAGAATTGCTAAATTCAGTGCTGTCAGTAAGGCTTCATAAACAGCTTACTGACCCTGTAGGATAGCAGCAATCAGCTATGTCACAGTTTTTTATTAAGCACATCATGAGGTCAATATAAAAATATTTATTGATAAAATAAACTTATAATTCAGTAACCTGAAATTCCAGAGCTTTCCTGTTGTTCCCATGTCACTAAATTTAAGCCCTTGATTTTTCACATTGAGGGAAAGAAAGCTAAGGATGTTACTTGAAGCAGATTTTCCCCAATCACCATCACATTATTGAATTTGTGCATAAGAATACGCAAGGAGTTATTTAGCAATGGGCTTTGGCTCTGATAGGGGCATTCTATGGACTGCTGCGCTGAAGAGGACTTGTTTTCATCCAGCACCTCGGTGTTGTGTGGTCTTGCTGTGAAAAAGAAGATGATACCTTGTTTTCAGTTTAAATAGGACCATTCAAGGAGGCAACTGTTATCTGAACTTTTAAAACCTGAATGCAGTTTTTTTTTAGCTGAACTCTAAAGCTAGAATAAGGATAATTTTTTACAAATCAATATTCTGTATAAAAAATAATCCTCATGTATCTTAATGCCTACTTACGTTTAGATGGATAACTACAATCCTGCTTCCTGAAACAGGATGGACCTTGTTCAAGTTAATCTTAGAAGAAACCTGTTCTGACACTGTATAACAGAAAGGCAAGATGGAGGAAAGGGAAAAAATGGTGGCCTATCTATTAAGCTTTGGCTGCACATTTGCTGATGTTTCTAATGTTTTAAGAAACTGGCATACAAACTCAAAGACTGTCCTGACAGGTGCCTAACATGATGATGGCTTTCCTCAAGCATGAATATGTAATATTAGTATATGGGTACAAAGGTTCAATAAGTATACAAAAAAGGTATACTAAAAGGTATAACTCCTTTGTAGAAATAGTTGGTGGTATATAAGATACTTATGTGTTGTCTCATTTAGAGCACCTGAAGGCTTTAAAGGCTACTGGATTTTGAGAAAAGCCTTTTCTTTTCGTGTCTTTAATTTGATATATAGTTTCTCAACAGTACTGTTCTCTATTAATCTAAATTTTTTCCGTTTAGCTTTGAGATGTCTTGGAAATATTTCAAAGGAGACAAAATGAACATGAGAGGAAAAGCTCAGATTCTTCTAACGTAGAGCCAGTTCCCCCTCTCCTCAGCCTATTCACCCTCCCACCGGGCAGGAGTTAGAAAGGGGAGGCGGTCTGACTTCAAAACCACCTCCTACTATGAAGTGAATTGAGGACAGGACAAGGTAGAAAGAGATGACATCTTAAACAGTTAACAAAATTTCAAACAGAATGGAAGATAAATTGATGGAAAAAAGGAAACATTTAGTAAATGCTAGCCTGTAACAACTGTATGCTTGCTATTTTCTCCATACCTTTACATTAAAAGCTTGAGATTTATTCTCCATGTCAAAGGTTTGTGCATCACTTTCCTTGCAGTAACTTTCTGTCCCAACAGTATCCATAGTGTTGGTCCCACAGTTCTGCGTATTATAGCCACTGTCCATCTGCAGGAAGGAGAAAACACCTGAGGATAAAATTTACTGTGAGGAACTTAAAAGGATTTAAATAAGAAATCACTACATACCATCAGTTGCTACATCTGAACAATACAATGTAATATTAAATGTTGATCATTCTGAGTGAAATTTAAAATTAATACATAAATATAAAACGTAGCTTTACATAGAACTGATGGTTGTAGTCACTTTACAATTCCTCCCAATGAAATGTATCTGTAATTTCCTTTAGGATCATTGAACAATCCACTGAGAACATGTTTTCCTGTTACTTTGTGATCATACCTAGAGATGAAAATGAGGATTATAATCAAGTTCATCTTCCAACTTATTTTCCAAGCTTCTCTCTAAATGGCTTGGCTGTACCTCTAAACAAAATTTACCGAAAAGCATGCTGCCTTTGAGAGTATTCAAAATAATGCTCATTCTTTAAAAGGTGGGTTATATTATACTCATACATAATTGTTCATATAATGCCACATGTATGGTGGTTCTAGATGTTCATTTTCATGGTAATAAAAATCATAGCATTCTAATGCACACTGTTTTGGCCCAGAAGAGCAAAAGAAAAAGATTCCAGCAAACTTTACTTGGTATACATATAATAAACATTTACTGGGTGCATAAAAAAAGGCCAGGCACTCTATATGATACTGTTTTTTCTCCTTTCAACAAACTTATTACTTTACAGATGACAAAGCTAAGACTCAGGCTAACTTTCACAATGTCATTCAGTAATGAGTTGATGAAGACATCCATTTACCTGCATGCTGCAGAGTACCCAACAAAACAACCCACAACAGAGTCACCTTGCACTTAGTCCTTCCCTGCAAATAGGATCAGAAGGAAGGCAGACGATGACTAATTTGCTCCCCTCGCAAGTGTTGAGAATAGCCTCGAAAGTGCATTTTATCACTCCTAATCCTAAGAAAAAAAAAGTTTCCAGTTTTCAGGGCTGGACATACGTCTGCTCACTGCAGGGAGTCATGTTTTTAGAAAAAAGCCTTGTGACATGTAAAATAAAAACCAGGGGAACATCTTGTGCTGCTACCATTCATAGCTATTTGATTAAAAAAACATAAATATCAGATTGCTTCCAGAGAATCTGCCAGTTACTTTTCTAATACCACTGCCAAATAACTGGCTCACAACTCAATACTGAAACATAACTGAATATAACAAGGCAAGTTCCTCAATAGTACAGGAGGGAGTAAGAAGACACACCGGGAGATTGTCCCACTCCAAAGAAAGAGGGATCAAGGAGCCCCACTAAGTGACAGGTGGCTGTCCCCACTCATCTGGATTATTACCGATGTCAATGCCTAATATGTAGCAACCAGATAATACAGATCATCTTAGTGCTCACCCCCACAGGCATCAAGGTAGGCACTCTATCACTTTAAAGCTAAGAAGGATGAGGTGCTAAAAATAAAAAAGTCATGCTCTAGTCACTGTGAAGTGAATCTTGACTTAAGCTCCCACAACTTGGAAATAAGAGAACTCCAATTCAAACTTAGTTCTGATTACAAAGTGTATATTCCGGTTGGGCCATGTTGCCTTTAAATGGCATCTCTAAATCAGTCATCTTCCATACACTTTGTTGCTAAATTACTTTTCTACTTCATAAATCAGATGTCACTATCTTTTAAAAATGGTTTACAGTTGGCAAAAGTTGTGTCTCACCATGAAATTCCTTGAAATCTGGCCCCAGCACATTGACCCTTACCTCGCCCTTCTCAGTGCTTCAATCAGAAGACCTTGTCTCCCAGTACTACTTGTTTTGGCTGTTCTTATTTTTAAACTAACATACAACTGAACATATTTATGAGATACAGCATGATGTTTCTGATACATGCTTACAATGTATAATGATCAAATCAGGATAATTAGCTATCCATTAGCTCACATTTCTTTGTATTGGGAATATTCAAAATCTGTTCTTTAGCTATTTGAAAATATACAATAAATTGCTGATAATTACAGTCACTCTATAGTGCTACAGAACACTATAGGACGTATTCTTGACCAGTTGTACTTGTGCAGCTGTTAATCAACCTTTGGCTACCCCTTCTCTTCCCTATCCTACCCAGCCCCTAATAACCACAATTGCACTTTCTATGAGATCAGCTCTTTTAGCTTCCACACGTGAGTGAGAATGTGATATTTATCTTTCTGTGCCTGGTTTATTTCACTTAACATAATGACCGCCAGGCTCATTCATGTTGCCTCGAATGACAGAATTTCGTCTTGCTTTATGGCACTAGTATTCCATTGTATATGCGTACATTTTATTTATCCATTCATCTGCTGATGGACACTTAGATTGATTCTGTATCTTGGTTATTGTGAACAGTGATGTACAATGAACATGGGAGTGCAGAGACCTCTTTGATATACTGATTTTCTTTCCTTTGGATAGAACTGAGCAGTGGAACTGCTAGGTCACATGGTAGTTCTATTTTCAGTTTTGTGAGGAAACTCCCTACTGCTTTTCATAATGGCTGTACTGATTTACATTCCCACCAGCAGTGCCATTTCTACTTATTGGAAACCAATAGTGTTCAGGCACTGTTTACTCACTTAACTAATCACAGTGATCTTACTATTATCCTGTAATCCTATTATTATCCCCATTTAAAGAAGAGGAAACAAGCTGAAAGAAGTTGTCGCTTTCTGGAATTTATAAAGCTAGAGGGCTAGACTATAAGTTAAAATCTGCTATTATGCCTTCCCAATAATAATTAATAACATGCTCATCCCTCAACCACAGACCTTTGCACCCACACTTGTTCCTGCCCCTGCCCTCCTATAAAGTGGAAGGGCGACCTCTGCTAATCCTTCCAGGGCTCTAGATTCTGTCCCATCTTGCACGCCTCAGTTTCCTGGTTTATAAAATGGATCACCACTTTACAGATGAGGGTACCTATTGCATCTGTAAATTATCACAATGGTTAGATTCTGCCTATAAAATGCTTTGCACGGTCTCCGATACTTGAAAAGGACACATAACTGACACCTGTTATTAAGAACGATCCTGCCCAATTCCTAGTTTTTGAAAGTCATCTTCCTCTATCTTTTATTTAAATTCTGTATGTGGTTTTTCCCATCTGAAGGAAAAACAAAGTTAAAAAAAAAGTACAAAAGGCCTCACACTTGGATGTTCTTCTCTAGCTCTCATTCTTTCCCTTCACAACTAAGCTTCTTCAAAGAGTCATCTACAAACATGATTCCATCAACCTCACCTTTAACCTTCTTATTCTTCCCATTCACATTTCACCTGGAAGACATTCAATGACCAACTGCTTTTGTTATTAGTCCAACAGCCACTCTTCCAGCTCTGCAGGGCTTACTATTTGGACAGTACTAAACCTTGTTTCCTACTTAAGACGCTCCATGGTACTATGCCTTCCTAGTGTCCCTTTCTCCTCTTTGGCTTGTTCTCAGTCTCTTTGAGGGGCTTTACTTTCTTATCCAACCCTATTCCTCAGGGTTCCAAATCTTGACTCATTGTTATTCTCACTGTGGCTGAATTATCTTATGTATTCATTCTGTTTTCAGTCCACAAACACTTAATGAGTAGCTATTATGTACCAGGTTCTTTTTAATAAGCACTGAGGATAAACAAAAATATACACGATTGCTGGACTAAAAAGAATGCAAGATATACATGGAGTGATATAATGAGGTCTGGCCTGGCTTGTTCAGAGAAGGCTTCATTCCAGATGTGACCAGTAAGTTGTAAACTAAAAAAAAATATGAGTCAACTAGGTGAAGTGGGATAGAGAGGAATGCTACACAGTATGTAAAGGCCCTGTGACATGTGGGAATATGGCTATTCAAAACGCTGGAAAGCCAGTGGCAATGAAACAGAATGAAGAGAAACAAGACGAAGCTGGGGAGCAGGCAAAGGCTAGCCCAGGTAGTACCTTGCCAGCCACATTACAGATTTTTAAAAGAAATACCAGGCCGGGCGCGGTGGCTCAAGCCTGAAATCCCAGCACTTTGGGAGGCCAAGGTGAGAGGATTGCCTGAGCCCGCGGGTTCAAGACCAGCCTGGGCAACATAGTAAGACCTCATCTCTACAATAAATAAAAATTTTAGCCGGCGTGACAGCGTGTACCTGTAGTTCTGGCTACTTGGAAGGCAAAAATTAATTAATTAAAAGTATAATACCAAAAGCAAAAAACAGAAAAAGAATCTCAATAGAAGGGTCATATAAACTTGAGGAAGTTTCCCAAAAATTTGAACATAAAAGGATATTTTTAAAAATAGCCGGGCTTGGTGGCTCAGCCTGTAATCCCGCGCCTTTGGGAGGCTGAGGTGAGTGGATTGCCTGAGCCCGCGGGTTCGAGACCCGCCTGGGCAGCGATACCTTATATCTGCACAATAAAAGCAAAAAATCAGCCAGGCGTGGTAGCGCATGCCTGCAATTCCGGCTACTCGGAAGGTTCTACAATAAATTAAAAAAAAAAATTAGCTGGGCGTGATAGCGTGCTCCTATAGTTCCGGCTACTTGGAAGGTTGAAGTGGAAGGATCGCCGGAGTCTAGAAGGTTGACAAAGGGGTGGCCATGAACGTGCCACTGTACTCCAGCCTGGGTGACACAGTGAGACTCTGACTCAAAAAAATAAAAAAATAAAAATTGGAGGATCAAAATGAGTTCCAGAGAGAAGAGTGAAAATGACAGAGGATAAATCTAAGATATTATTCCAGAACAGATCAGAGAAGTGACAGGCCTATGTTTACTGAAGGACACTCAAGGTACCCAGTAAATGAATGGAAAAAAAACCCACACCAAAGAACACCACTGCAAATATCTGTCTGGGAACGGGGAAACACCCCATATCAACAGGGTGCCTGAATGAAACGCAATTGTATACCTAACCCTTAACTGTACCCCACAACTTCACAATAAAAAAAAAAAAAAAAAAAAGAAATTTCAGAATACTGTGGACAAAGAGAAGTTCCTATCCATGTCCAGAGAGGGAGAAAAAAGATAATATACAAAAGATTAAGCACTGAAATAGTTTCAGATGTCTCACCAGCAATACTGAACTTGAAGCAGTGTCTTCAAGCTCTGAAGGACAATTATTTCTAAAGTCTCAAATGTGGGAGAAGAAGGAAGACATGGTCAGACATTCAGTGTCTTAGAAAGTGTACTCTGCTTCAGAAAGCTGGCAGAAAATGTGTAACAGCAAACTGAGAAGTAAATGAGGAAAAAGAATGGAATACAGAAAACAAGAGGGTATACACCACAGGAGAGGTTAAGGTAATTCCCAGGATGATAATCATGGAATATCCCAGTATGAGAGCTATGTTGCATGCATGGAAGCCAGTCAATCCACAATGAAGTCAAAAGGCTCTGGGGAAATATGGCTGTGTTCAACTGCTTGAAAACTATCTATATGATAAAAAATAACAATATATGAAAATATTTCTGGTAGGCACTATGAAGACAGAACCCAAAGGGTGAAGCTGAGACTATTTGGTAGATGTCACAGACAGATACAACCATAATTTTGCTCAATAGAAGGTAGAAGTTTGTAATGGTAAAAGAAGTTTGAAAATAAAATGGAACACCCCTACAGGGACTCAAGCATAGACTAGATGACAATTTAGTAGTGACTACAATTTTAGAAGGATATAGGCTTCTCTGGGTAGTTGGGTTTGAAGGGGATTAAGGTATATTTCAACCAAAGTATTTTGTAATTCCTCTATAAATGCTCTATCATAAAAGAAAGTGAAAAAAGGAAGAAAGAAAAAGAAGTTAACAATACATTCAAGGCATACAGTTTTAAGACTATACTGCTTCTTCTACTTATGAAACCAACTTTAGAAACTAAAATATGCAAGAGTGATTCTAAAGTAATCTTTTATGAGTAAGGAACCTAGAAGTCAGGACAGGCAATAGAGTCATTAAAATATGAACAAAAGATTGTATTTAATTTCAGGTCATTTAGAATCCTTCCAAAAGGTTGAAACTTAAGCATACCAAAACTGAAAACACTAAAACAATACCAGGTTGCTATGAGAACTAAATGAATTAATAAAGTGATTAGAAGTGTACCCAGAACATCAAAATACTATATAAGTACTAGCTACTAATACTTAGTATGAGTCGGCATAAACTTGAATCGAAGAACATGGACTAAATCTAAAGCCAGACTGCCAGGATCAAATCCCGGTTCCTTCACTCACAAGTTCTATATAAGATTTAAGCAATTTACTTAGCCTCTCTGACCCTCAGCTTCTTCCTCTGATAAATGGGAATAATAGTACACGTACTTCACAGGATTGTTGAAAAGATTAAATTAATTAACACATGCAGAGGACTCAGAAAAGCGCCTGGCACTCAGTGATTGCTTCAGAAGTGCTGTGCTGGGTGTTGTTACTATGAAATGGCAGGTAAGTTCCTTCAATAGTCTCACCTTAGAGAATACAACAATAACTGGAACCAATGTCTTTCCAAAGTACGTACTGGTTATGAAATAGATATCTGGCAAATGAATCAGGTTTTCCTGTTGTCAGACATCACAGAATTGGAAATTCATGATTACATGAAAAACGTTGGCTATAAATCACATTTTAAAAAAGAAAAATATAAAAGTATACGTATAAAAGTGCTCTGAACTCTGTTTTCCCCCCTAAATCACATAAAGGAAAAAGAGAAACAATTTTATTTTTAAAATGCAAAGCCTACACCAGAAACTGCATTCTTCTGGCACTTTGGGAGGCAGACACGAGAGGACTGCCTGAGTTCAGGGGTCTGAGACCAGCCTGGGCAACTGAGTGAGACCTTGTTTCTACAATAAATAAAAAAATTAGTCATGTGTGGTGGTGCAAGCCTGTGGGTCCAGCTACTTGAAAGGCTGAGGTGAAAGGATCACCTGAGCCCAGCAGATTGACGCTGGGGTGGTCATGAGCGAGCCACTGCATTCTAGCCTAGGCAACAGGGTGAGACTCCAACTCAAAAAAAAAATTATACAATGCCACAATCTTCACGTTTAATCCATTTTCTTTCTTAAACTATTATCTTAGAAAAGAAAGGACAAAGAACACCAAGGCCGTAAGTGACTACAGAGTATTAAATACCTTACCTGAATGTTACTGCTTTCACCAGGAATGACACTGCTCTCAGCAAGAGGCGACATGCACATTTGAGAGTTTTCCATGCTGAAGGCAATTCCACTTATAAAATCAGTCATGGGTAAACTCCCATTATCAACTGGTTCCTTACTCCAAGTGTTCTCGTCTACTATCTCTATGGCATCAGCCATGTCCACAGTGTTATTCTCCTTCTCACTCTCAATATCCTGCAACAGTGCTGATTTTTTCTCAGAAACACTGGACTGAATTTGTTTAAAAGACATGGTGGTCACAATTACATGTGTGCCATGTGTAGAAGCATCACTATTCAATTGCCGTGGGTGCATTCCAGCGGCATCCATGGCTGGTGATGAGATGTCTGTGGAAGGAATATTCTCTTTATCTTCTCCACCTTTACTGTGAGTCTCAAGTGTAAAAGGTATCTGAATCAGTGAGGTCCGATACTGAGCACCAGCTCTACACATCTCAAGTCTCATAGGAGACCAGTTTTTAATTGGAGAGCAGCCATCTATATAGGGACTTCTGATACATGAGTTAGTAATTCCATTAGAATTTGTTCCAGATGAAGCATCAGGAGAATGAAAAGTAAACTTCTTTTGTTCTAAAAGTTTGGGAAGGAAAAATCACATCATACAAACATAAAAATGGAAAAGCCACTGCTAAATGGTGTTAAAAACATAAAAATGGAAAAGCACTGCTAAATGGTAATTGTGTTTCAGTTTTAAAGAAAACTGGATTTCTTTAAGAATTGTGTTTGCTAAAGTGAAATTGTGGTGTTAAAAACAATAGTACAGGCTGGGCGTGGTGGCTCAAGCCTGTAATTCCAGTACTTTGGGAGGCCAAGGCTAGAGGACTGATAGAGCCCAGGGGTTCGATACCAGCCTGGGCAACTTGGTGAGACCTCAACTCTACAATAAATAAAAAAATTAGCCGGGCATGGTAGCACCTATAGTTCCAGCTACTTGGAAGGCTGAGGTGGGAGGATAGCCTGAGCTGAGCAGGTCGAGGCTGTGGTGGCATGAACGTGCCACTGCATTCCAGCCTGGGTGACAGAGTGAGATTCTGATTCAAAAAAACAGTTTCACTATGTATTTTACATGAGATGTACCTGAAAGTGGTGTCTTTCCCATCTGAAATGAAATTGGTGAGAAAGTGGGTGAAGAAATCGGAGAAGGACTAGTTGTGCTTCCCAAACTGTATTTTTTTGCATTAGCCTGAATAGGGCTCGAAGAAAACTGCTCCTATAATCAAAATAAACAAATAGTAAATAAATGAAGGTGGTTCACCTTCTTGACTCATACACTGCATGCTATTCATAGTCATCTTTAAAACACATTTGTAAACCAGGAATTGTTCACGAGAACCACCAAAAGGCCTCTTGTAACACAGACAACTAAGAAGATTGCGACAAAAATTTTGAAACAGAACATCAGTCAAAGATTATGTTTAACTAAACCATTACATTTCATACCAAGCAGCTGTGAGAAATTTTTAAGTAATTTGCTCTATTAATGCCTTTCAAGCTGTGTTATACTGTAAATCTTACATAATTCAGTAAACAGCCTTTCCTGAGATTCCTTCAGACTCACGCTAAATTTGTTAATCCCATATACCTCTAAGAATAAAATGGGATAGTCCGACCGAAAACATTCCTGCAGTTGATGACGACACATGAATTAGGTTAGTCTTCATGAAGCATAACACCCAAAAGACAACTGTGCCTCCTGACTACAACATGAGCATCTAGGTCCAAGTATACATACAGCAAACTAAATGGCCTCTTTTCAGTATGCTTCCTACCGAACTTGGTGTCTGCAGAGGGCTCCCTCGCTGTACAGGAGATAAATCGATGGAATAAAACACCTCAACTGATGCTTGAGCACTGCTGTGAGGACTTCTGGGAGATGCTGAAGGTAAGGTGTCAGAGATGCTTCCATTCCCATCTAAAAACAGTTTTCTTCTGAGGGATGAAGAACTGAGGTTTCCAGGAGACTGATCTGAAAATTCATCAGCTCTAAAATAGTCACCTATATTTAATAACAAGAAAAGGCAAAGCTCAATTTGAAGAGCAATTATACTTCTGTTACCTGATTTTTTAAAAACCAGCGTGTACCATATGAAACTTTTTTCAAAAGAGGGCAAGTCTTAATTACATATGTGATGTTTTACATCTTAAATTATTCCGTTTTTTTGGTGCTTCATTATTAGTATAGGTAAAACCAGTAAGATGTTTATGGTTTCGTTCTACAGTAATAAAGTTCACTGCAATTAAAAGGCTAATTCAGACCATGTTCAAAGAAAATAGAGATTTTAGGAAAGTTTCCCCACTTCTTTAGAAAGAAGCATTGCCACATATTACCATTTATAAAAAGCCAGCAAAATAAAACCGTTGGCTTACATTATTAAAGGTTTAAATAAATACAATATTTACCTAATATATTTTCTAAATTAAAGTCCACAGGAAGAGACAGCAATGTCTGACAAGCAGCTGGAAGCAAGCAAATAAATAAATAAGCATACACAAACATGGATAAGTCAATGAAAGTATACAACATGCAACTGAGCATATGCTGTCCATGATGTCCCAGCCAAAGGGATCACTCTGTTTCTGCTTTCTACTGACACACCTCGCCACCTCCCCAGAAGCAGCTTCCCACACTCCCCACCACCAGCATAGGTGTTTTCATGGTAAAGTTAATTGCTGGATGTGGTGCTGCATTTAAATTGAAAAGGGAGCCAGCCCACATTTGGGGGAGATTTCCCATATTAACCAATTTTCAAAAGAATGCTTTCTAAAACCAGAAATCAATTTACATACGTTGAACGTGAGAATAACATTCTTCTGCTATTTCTTTCTTTCTTTCTTTTTTTTTTTAAAGTGGGAGTCTCACTCTGCTGTCCAGGCTGGAGTACAGTGGCATGCTCACGGCCACCGCAGCCTTGACCTGCTAGGCTCAGGTGATCCTTCCGCCTCAGCCTTCCAAGTAGCCAGAACTACAGGCACATGCCACCACGTCCAGCTAATTTTTTGATTCATTGTAGAGATGAGGTCTCGCCAAGTTGCCCAGGTTGATCTCAAACCCATGGGCTCAGGCAATCCTCTCACCTCGGCCTCCCAAAGTGCTGGGATTATAGGTGTGAGCCACTGGGCCCGGCCATCTATTGCTATTTCTAAACCATGGCTGGGGCATCTGTTCTACTGTATCTGTTATAAAAGTCAGTTCTCATCAGGCCATATAGCTCATCCATAAAAAGTCAACTCTTAATTCCAGAGTAAAGTGTTACTATATGAACTGGGTTTAAAATCAAATGTAAACTGGGCTCGGTGGCTCAGCCCGTAATCCTGTGCTTTGGGAGGCTGAGGTGAGTGGACTGCCTGAGCCCAAGGGCTCGAGACCTGCCTGGGCAACTTGGCGAGACCTCATCTCTACAATAAATCAAAATCAGCTGGGCGTGGTAGTACGCGCCTGTGGTTCCAGCTACTCGGAAAGCTGAGGCGGAAGGATGGCCAGAGCCCAGCAGGTCGAGGCTGCAGTGGCCATGAGTGTGCCACTGCACTCCAGTCTGGGCGACAGAGTGAGACTCCAGCTCAAAAAAAAAAAAAAAAAATCAAATCAAATCAAATCAAATCAAATGTAACTTCACAGGGAACATTTCTTTTCAGACTGTGCTCAAACTCACCATTGCTTTTCTCAGAAAGAATGGTCGGCTTTTTTCCAACTGGAGAATCACTATTTATGTTAATACCTGTAAAACATTTTAAGCAAAAAATCTTACATTTTATAGTCTTCATTTACTGCAGCATTACTTCTCCCAGAGCGAAAAATCAACAAAGTAGAAACTTATTTTACAGTATTAAAAAAATGAATATCTGCATATCTAAGTATATATTTTCATATTTCTGGTATGTTGATTTTTTTTTTTTTTTTTTGAGTTGGAGTCTCATTCTGTTGCCCAGGCTGGAGTGCAGTGGCACACTCATGGCCACTACAGCCTCGACCTGCTGGGCTCAGGCGATCCTTCCGCCTCAGCCTTCCAAATAGCGTGTACCACTATACTTAGCAAATTTTTTGATTTATTGTAGAGATGAGGTCTCACCATGTTGCCCAGGCTGGTCTTGAACCCATAAGCTCAGGCAGTCCTCTTGCCTCAGCCTCCCAAAGTGCTGGGATTACAGGCGTGAGCCACCGCACCTGGCTTGATTTTTTTTTAAACTATGAGGGAGCACAAGGATAAGACTAAACAATTACCACAGCAAAAAGGAGGTAGCAATACTTTTTTTCCATTTTATTAAATGACAAAAAATAATTCTATACATTTATGCAGTACAATGTGACGTATCCAAACATGGATACATTGTGGAAAGAGCAAATCACGCTAAATTACTCATCCAACACCTCCCATACTTCTTATTTCTTTGTGGTGAGGACATTTAAAATCCACTCTTTCAGCAATTTTGAAGTATAAATTATTATTAACAACAGTCACCCTCCTGTGCAGTAGATCATAGGATCTGTCTAACTGAAGCTTTGTGACTTTGGACCAATATTGCCCCTATTCCCCCAGCCTCTGGTAACCACCACTCTACTCTCCACTTCCATGAGTTCAACTTTTTTAGATTCCACATGTGAGTGAGATCACACAGTATTTATCTTTCTGGGCCTGGCTTATTTCACCTAGCATAACATCCTCTAATTCATCCATGTTGTCACAAATGATAGAATTTCTTTCTTTTTTAAGGCTTTTAAATTCCATTCTATGTCACATTTTCTTTATCCCTTCATCTGTTGATGGATACTTTGGCTGATTCTATGTCTTGTCTATTGTGAATGATGCTGCACTGAAATGAGAGTGCAGACATTTCTTTGAAATTCCAGTCCTTTGGATCTATACCCAGTGGTGAGCCTGCTGAATCTCAAGTCCAGGAAAGCATAGTTGCCTTCCATGATGTCAACCTTAAAAAGTGAGAAATACATTTTAGCCATCTTTAAAGTCTTCAGACAAACCCTGTCACTTTCCTCCCCCCAAAATGGGTTTAGATAAACCATCTGAATTAAAATGCCAAATTATTGTGACAAAACCTGAAATCTGGTCAATAAAACTATGCGCAGTTTCCTTCATGACAGGAGTAAAAAACACGGATGCCATTTTGGGGGGATTTTCTTGAGTTGGAGTCTCACTATGTTGCCATGCTGGAGTGCAGTGACACAATCACAGCCACTGCAGCCTCAACCTGCTGTACTCAGGCAATTCTTCTGCCCAACCTCCTGAGTAGCTGGGTCTACAGGTGTGTGCCACCACACCTGGTTAACTTTTTTTTTTTTAATTATAGAGATGAGGTCACGCCATGTTGCCCAGGCTGGTCTTGAACTCCTTGGGTCAGGTAATTCTCTCACCTCCCTCTCCCAAAGTGCTGGGATTACAGGCGTGAGTCACCACACCTAGCAATTTTTTTTTAAATCTAAAGTTCTATAACTTGAAAAAAATCACCATTTAAAAAACTAAAACAAATAATGAAATAAAATGACCAATAAAAGCAAAGTAAAGGGGAGGAAAAAGCAAGGACACAAACAAAAAAACTAGAAAGTTTAATATAGAACGATAGACTAGTCTAGTCACCTAACAATCTTAAATTCAAAAATGGGTAAGTGAGTGAGTGGATAGGTTGGTGAAAGTTAAAATCTCCTGCTAAATACTACCAGAGAACCAAGTATTACATACATGTTCTCTCATAAGCAGACGTTGAATAACTATTGTAATACAATAAGAAAGAGATCGGCAGTAGTGGGAAACTGCCAGTAGTGGGAAACTGCCACCGCATCAACAAGAGTATCTGCATAATGAACATTTGTATACCTAACACTGAATTGTACCCCACTAATTTAAAATTTAAAAAAAGAAAAGAAAGAAATACCCACACACACTTGTTTATTGTAGCACTATTCACAGTAGAAAAAACATGGAACCAATCATGCTGCCTATTGAAAGAGGACTGAATTTTTAAAATGTGGTACATATACATGATGGAATATTATGCAGCCATAAAGAAGGACATCGCAGTAACACTGAATTGTATCCCACATATTTAACATTAAAAATAAAAATAAAAAACTACTACCAGAATGGGTAAAAATGGTCAAAATAAATAAAATTATGGATTCAGATGGTTTCTTCACTCTAGGCAGGGTGATCTTCTTATAAGACAAATGCAATCAATGCTCTCTCCCTAAAATCCTGTAATAGTCAAAACCCTGTCTGTTTCTCTAGCACAGCTACCATCCAACTAAACATTATTGAGTACCGAAAGAAAGAAAGGAAGGGAAAGGGAAAGGAAAAGGAAAGGAAAGCCAACCATTTTCTCTCTCACTTGACCCAAAGGACTCCACACTTGATCCTCTGCACTCCAGCTTGGCAACATAGTGAGACTCCCAACTCTCTTGTCTGATGCACTTTTCTCTCTGCCCTTTCTGCCCCTTTGCCAGAGCCTGGCTAACTTAAATCTCAGCTTAAATTGTACCTTCCACCAACAGTCTTCCTGACCTCCTCAGGACAGACACCCACAGCAACATTGTTACAACACCCTTCAACTCTATTGCAAGTGTTTTCTTGGATGTTTCCCCTAGAAGGACTTCTTTTTTTTTTTTTGAGTTGGAGTCTCACTCTGTTGCCCAGACTGGAGTGCAGTGGCCGCTCCTGGCCACCGCAGCCTCGACCTGCTGGGCTCCGGCGATCCTTCCACCTCAGCCTTCCAAGTAGCTGCAACTACAGGCGCGCGCTACCACGCCCGGCTAATTTTTTGATTTATTGTAGAGATGAAGTCTCGCCAAGTTGCCCAGGCAGGTCTTGAACCCGCGGGCTCAGGCAATCCACTCACCTCAGCCTCCCAAAGGCATGGGATTACAGGCTGAGCCACCAAGCCCGACTTAGAAGGACTTCTTAAACAAGCAGTCCAATGTGGGAAAAATTGATGGATTTGGTTATACCAAAATAAGAATTTATATGCAACCAAGGACATGAAGAATAATCATGCATATGACAGAATGGGAGATGACATTTGAAATGTTTGAAACCAATATAACCACCATATATATAAAGTATATAGTAACTCCAATAGGAATATGATCAGTGAATTACAAATAAGCATTTTCTAGGAGAAGGTAAAATGGCCATTAGTATATGGAGAAAAAGAAAAGAATCAAAGAATTTCAAACAACCCACATGAAAGGCAAAAATGTGAACACTGGCTAATGTCAAGTGTTGACAGGGATGCCAGGAGACAGGAACCTTGTCTCTGTTGTGTGCTGTGCAGACTGTAAAGGCACTCAGAGAGCACACAAACACTGTGTAGTCAAATTAGGTCAACATATATCCTAACTCAGAAACCTTCTGTTTGTGCATATATTCCCAAGAATTTTCACTCAAGTCCATAAATAAAAAAACACAAGGATATGCACAGAAGTACCTTGCTGTATAAATACCTGTAACAGTAAAAGCTAGCAGCACAAGCCCACATGTTTAAACAAAACCACTTTTCTCCTGTATTCACCATTGTCTGTTAATCTTTAGGTAAATATCACTGAACACTTACCATGTACCTTCCATGATGTCAACATGATCTTAGGGGTACCATAACAACCATCATTTTATAGATAAGGAAACTGAGACACAAAAAAGCTAAGTAACTCACCTACAGTCACACAGCTAGTAAGCTTTTCTGGTTACAATTCAAACCCAGACAGTATTACTTTAGAGTAGGAGTCAGCAAACTATGGGCCATGGCACAAATCTGCGCTGTTGCCTATTTTTGTCAATAAAGTTTTACTGGAACACATCCACACTCACTCATTTGTGCACATATCATTAATGGCTACTTTTGTAGTACAGCAACAGAGCTGAATGCTGCAACAGAGATTCTTTTTTTTTTTGAGTTGGAGTCTCACTCTGTCGCCCAGACTAGAGTGGAGTGGCCGCTCCAACAGGGTCACTCTTAGCCACATGTGGCTACTGGGCACTTGAAATGTGAAGAGTGTGAAGGGGGAAATTCATTTTTAATTTTAAACATAAATAATCAAATGTCAAGTGGCTATCCCATGTCAAGAACTATAAAAGATCTAAGATTTCATCCTACTTGCCAGCTAATGAGTTAACATATCAAAGTTCCAGGGATGGTGGCTGATGATACGAGTCTTTTGGGCAAAGAAGGACTTTAATATTCTCAGTACAGCAGGCAGCATGAAGTTCATGTTCACATCAGTGTCCCTTCCCCCAAGAGTGAAGGAGGTGATATGAAACAGCCCATTGTAGTATAATTTTGAATACAAGTTAGACTTTCTCATCCCACAAGCAGGCCTAAGTTAACCTTTACAGAGTTTCCATTTTACACTTCAATGTGGTTGATCCAGAAATCTGCCTTACACAACTTCCTTCAGGCAACCACATCCCTATGGGACAGCTACATACACCCTAACTGGCCCCCGACTCTCACCCCCATGTGAACTGTGCAATACATCATAGTGACTGCTCTCAGTCACAATGTGACCTCCTGGAACTCGTGCCTGCTTGCTTTAAGTCCACCAATTAAAACTCCCCATGGGAAACTTGTTTGGGTAACACTCCAGACCCCCAAAAAAGGCACTGGTCCATGGGTCCCTATCTCTCTCTCCTTGACTTCTTTGTATGTGGCCTCCAGGCATGCTCTGTGCCCCTCAGGACTTGCAAGTAATACAATTTTTATTTCCATCTTATGTTTCTCCTAATCACAGGAGGAATTATGTCTGTCTAAAAGATCCTAAGTTAAAACACCCAGGTGGATGGTACATACACAGGTTTTCATCACAGCTAAAGAACCCCAAGCTTAGGAAATTCCATTCTCTTGTAATACACTGCAAGCAAATCTGTTCCATCAAAGTGGATCTTCATCATAGTGGATAGCAAAACAAACTTACTCTTTGTTCTGGTGGGACACACTCTATCTTCAAGGACATTCACAATATAAACATCCTTGAAAAGATAGTCTGGAATAAAACCTGTTCATGCCACTCCTCAAAAAATGTGCAAAAATGTGAGACCTGCAGAGAACTGTCTCCCAACACTGTATTAAAGAACATAGCTCTGGAGCCCATCCCATTAACCACCGCACTGTCATTACAGGAGTGGTTCCCTTTTTAAAAAGTCTAAGTATTTTTGGCATCTTCTTGATCCTGCATCACTTTAACTAAAACAGGATACTCAGAATACAACATGATGTTATGAAAAAGATTACATAAGAAAGTTGATTCATCTGTTAAAAAAAAATTCAGCCTTAAAGAATTTGGGGAGTAAAACATGTCTATGAAAATGTCACGTCAGACATAGAATTTTAGAGTTGGGAGAGATGTTAACAGACATCTCTCTAGTTGAATCTATTTATTCCACAAATAAAAAACTGAGGTTCACAGAGACCAAATAATTTTATCAAGGCTATCTCTGGTTGTACTAGCAGGAGGTTACAGTCCAGGGCTCCATCCAGTCACATGCTAGCATTAGTTTGTCATGGCTGAGAATACAGAATCTAATCTGGGGTTGCCTATGTTGAATTCAGGTTCTGCCACATTTATCATCTCTATAATCTTAACCTTTCCAAAACTAGGTTTTCTCACCTACAACATGGGGCCAACGATTGCACCTATTCATACATGTTTTGTAAGGGATTACTGAAAGCACTTAGCACTATTCCAGCACAGAGTAAGTGCTCAGATCCATTTTACCTATTATTGTGTTATGTTATATTTTCGATAAAGACACATATTCCCTCTTAGCCCGAGAACATAATTCAGGTATGCTACATAGAAGAGTAGGTAATTGCACTGCGGTGAAGGCGCCATACACACAAATGTTATTTGAACACTTGTTATTTTGTTATTTAAGGGTTATTTTGAACTGCCACCCAACCCTGAGAGCAGTGAGAGTAAATACAAGATAACCACTGCCTAGAGGTACATATTTGGAATGCCCTTTAATTTTCTTATTAGTTTTGCAGATCGTCAGCAGCAATCTTATTTCATGCCCCAGAAGTCATGCAAATCTTCATCCTTCCTCTAACTTTATTAACCTTCAAAATACTGCTAAAGTCATTAACAGCTCAGCTCTATATTCAAAACTATTTCTTCCTCTATGGATCCTCTATAACCATCATTATAACTGACAGTCAAAATGATCACAAAGAAAAAGTTAAACTCAACAGAACAACCAAAAAAAGAAAAAAAAAAGAATTCAATGTCTTTTAGTCAAATTTGTAATCCTAAGGAGTTAAATCCTGTTATCCATAAGTTTAATTTAAAGCAAGCTCCTTACCATGGCAGATAAAGTGACACTTTATCATATGTTGCTTTCAATTCACTGATTTTTAAATTTGTATTCATATGATTTTTAGTACACTCACATTTATTGGAATGATACTCTGAAAGCTGTTTCCCTTCATGATCAGTCCAAGGAGATGGCACGATGACATCTTTAGTGAAAAACTAGAAAAAATAAAGTCATACAATTAGACATAATTCCTCCCAAAATGTGAGATGATACTAGTGTTATTCCCAAATAACCATTAAACATGCCATACACTAGCTTTATACTTATATTTAAAATTTTTAATATTTAAAAACACAAATGACCAAAGGTATAATGGAAGAAATGTGAAGTATATATAAAGAGAAATCTTAGTACTTAAAATCAACCACTTAAACTTGAAACTTGCACATCAAATTAAGGGCATTAACTACAGACAAAATATTTTAAATTTTTCCAAATTTTTTTGGGGGCGGGGGGAGGAGGTTACAAAAAGGGGGATGAAGAGGGAAGGAATACATTGAAATAAAGCACGTAAGTAAGCCATTCTGAATGGCATGCTGGCGCTGGATTGCTCATACTGGCTGTCAAGATCTGATTATTACATTTTCAGGAATTCTATGTACCACAGCAATACTGTTTTAGTAAACAAAGCTAGTATTAAAAATAAAACTATGTAAACTTACAATTAAAGCAGTTATATTAAAAATAAAGGAAACAAATATTCAAAGCTCATCACTATTTAATTATTTGACTACATTTGTTTGACTACATAGCTGAGACTACTACAGGTGTGTGTAAATATCTGTGCTCTTGAGGTTAATGAAGTCTGTGGAATTCCTATACATAACGGCATGGCACTGTACTTTTTTCCCATTCAATGATGCACATCGGTAGCCTGAAACTGGCCATGGGTGGAGTATTTATAATATCGATGACTGCAATCACCATCAATCATACTTCTTCCAGGACCAGAGAGCCACTGGTTACCATTTACCAGCATACTACTGGCCAGTGCATTCACATGGAGACAGAGCATGCATATCTCTTCTCTTTCACTCCTAATACAATATTTTTCCTTGCCTATGTTTTGGGGGTAACTCAAAACATTTTCTTTATATCTTGCTACACATATGACAAAGAGTTAATTTTCTTAACTATTCATCAATCTATGTGGAAAAATACCAAAAAAAAAAAAAAGGCAGGGGCCGGGGGAATACAATTTCCAGGAAAAAAAAAAAAGGACTCAGAAACGCATGAAGTGATATATAAGCTCACTCAAAAATAAAGAAATACAAACCCAAATAACAAGATCCCATTTTTAAAGTAATAAGAGTGGAACAAATTAAGAAGTTTGAGTAGAATGAGTTAATCAGTATTCGAGATATGAAAAAACAGGCAATATCCTAACATAACCAGAAGTATAAATTGGTACAGACTTTTAGAAGGGCAATATGGTGATATCTACCAAAATTGAAAATGAATCAAGCCTTTGACTTAGGAAGTTCATTTCAAGAATACAAAGGTATATGTACAAATCACTGCAGCATTATTTATGACTAAAAGAATATAAAAATTGGTATCTGCTGATTAGTAAAAAATACCTAAGAAAAATTATTAAGCAAAAAAGCGAAATGCTAAATAGATGAGAATGATTATCCTATTTGTCTAAAATATTTAAAGCATATATGCTATTATATACGAGAAGATTAATTCATAAGAAATGTTACAGTAGTGACCTTTAAGAAGTGGGACGACAGAGTGAGAGGCCTTTCCTTTTCATTTTATTTGTTCTTCTTTTTGAGCTGGGGTCTCATTCTGTTACCCGCTGGAGTACAGTGGCATGATCACAACTCAGAGCAGTCTCAACCTCCTAGGCTCAGGTGATCCTTCCACCTCAGCCTCCAACATAGCTGACACTACTACAGGTGAGTGCCACCACACCCAGCTACTTTTTTTTTTGTAGAGACGAGTTCTTGCTATGTTGCTCCAGCTGCTCTCAAACTCCTGGGCTCAAGTGATCCTCCGGCCTTGGTCTCCCAAAGTGCAGGAATTACAGACATGAGCCACAGCACCTGGCCTTATTTTTTTTTTTACTATGTGCATATATTTATTCTATTTTCAAAAACATATTAAAAAATTTAATTTGTTTCTGATACATTAGCCCTAATCTTCACTCTAACTTTATTTTCTTAAGTTTTACCTGCTAAATTTCCCTTTAAAGTGAGGATTCTAAAGAGCATATTTTATAAAATGTTGGTAATTAGGAAAAAGTCAGAATATTCAGCCGGGGAGGAATCAAGTGATTGGATCAGAATAAAGATTGCGAAGTCACTAGATAAAGAAGTAGGTAACGTTTGGCATGAGTAAACATCGGTTTTTGGGATGCAAAAGAGCCAAGTACAGCTAAGGAATAGAGGTGAGTTGAGGAGCTGATGGGGAAAAACATTAGATACATAACCTTTACTTACAGTCTAAGAGAGGCAGTTCAACAAACAAAAATCCAAGATGAAAAATGCAATTCATTATTTTTATTTAAAAAAAAAACTCTATATTTACGATATACTTTTCTTGCTTAGCAGTGAGATATTCTATTTCATGAAATATATTCTATGTTTTAAAAATCCAAAGCATTAACAACAAAAGCTAAAACTACTACCAGCTGGGCACAGTAGCTAATGCCTGTAATCCCAGCACTTTGGGAGGCTTAGGTGGGAGGACTGCTTGAGTTCAGGAGTTTGAGACCAGCCTCATCTCTACAAAAATCAGAAAATTAACTGAGCATGATGGTGCACACCTGTAGTCCCAGCTACTCAGGATGCTGAGGCGGGAGAATTGCTTGAGTCCAGGAATTCAAGGTTGCCGTGAGCCATGGTCATGCTACTGCACTCCAGCCTGAACAACAGAGTGAGACTCTTACTCAAAAAAAAAAAAACATTACCAATGCAGTCTAGATTCTGAAGGCCTGAAAATATTCAACTTCCTCTACATAAACTCCAATGTGAAACAGAAGTTTATCCTAATTAGTATTCTAAAGACACGAGGAAGACAAATCCTAATAGGCCCTGAGAATGAAAAGATGAACACAGCACAATACTGGCCAAAAAAGAACAGTCTAGGGAAGAGCATGAAACCAATCATCACAATAGTACATAAATAAAAAGAGAGGCACTGAGATGGCTGAAAATCAGTGGTGAGAGGTGCTTACTATAGTTGGGGGTGGGGGAGGACCGGGAGGAAAACAGGACTGTGAAGGAGTTGAAGACAGTCTTCCTAAAAGAGGTGACATGCATACAGAACAGATCCTTAGCTGGCTTAATAACCAGTAACAGTTTCAAGTTACCTCTTCAATGGCTTTTTGTCTTTTGTCTTCCACATCTTTATCTAATCTATACAGAGATAAAGAAAAAAAAAAAAACCAAGCCATTACTTCAACTTATTGAACATTTAAAATAATAACCTTTCGAAGAAATAATTTCCCTCCATTGAAAACTGGCAAATGTTAAGCTCATTTTAAAATAAAAACTGGCATCTTATAACATTTAATAAATGGCAGTAGTCTGAAATTTAGCATTTAGTATTGGGCTTACCTCCCTCTTTTCTATTCAAAGTTTGAATGGAATAACATTTTCTTTTAAAAGACTTACACTGATAGCTTTTAAATTATTATTAACATAAAGTAATTTGCATAAATTTTGTCCTTTAATCAACATGAATTAAGAATGATTTCATTTGGCAAAAATCTATTGTTAAGTATAGAATGTTGAGTTGCAAAGTTGGTCTAATTATATTGTTGACTCTTGAGGGCAGGAGTAATATCCTGTTCTCCACTGTTGCTTAAACTGTCTCATAGTACTCAGCAACTCTTTTTTTTTTGAGTCAGGGTCTCACTCAGTTGACCAAGCTGGAGTGCAGTAGCATGATCATGGCTCACTAGAGCCTCAAACTCCTGGGCTCAAGCAATCCTCCTGCCTCAGCTTCCCAAATAGCCGGGACTACAGGCACACACCACCATATCCAGCTAATTTTTTTTCACTTTTTTGTAGAGATGAGGTCTCACTACGTTGTCCAGCCTGGTCTTGAACTCCTGGGCTCAAGCAATCCTCTCGCCTCCTCCTCCCAAAGTGCTAGAATCCTACAATGGCATGAGCCATTGTGCCTGGTCAACTCAGTAAGTCTTAACTTACAGATATAACAGTTGTCCACGATTCAATACATTGAAGAGATGAGGCAAAATAATTAAGGACACAGTACATGTGAAACAAATTAATCATTAGCTGTTATTATTTGCTTTCAGCTCTTTCACTTTCAAAGGTATTTTTAACATTTAAATTAAAATTCTTCCATGCTTTAGTCTCATTCTATCGCCTTCATTCAACACTGTTGATGGACACTAATTATAAGTGGATGGTCAAATTACCAAGCATAGAAAGGGCAGAGGAGAAAAGTCAGGCAAGTATTTGCAAGAACATCTCAACATGTACGTACCTCTGTGTAACTGAATAAAGTCAAAGGGAAAAGGATTATTTTTTGTTTTAGACTGATAACACATCTACGTTAGGACAGAAAATTAAAAGCTGGTCACCCTACGTATTTGACTTTTTTCAAATATAAATATGAAGACTGCACTGAGCATCATGCAGAATTCTAGAAAATGTAATTCAGGTTCCTCCAAGTGAACTACGTTAAAATTGGAAGATGTCTACGACAGCTCACTATGCTAATGGATAACCTTCCACTCAAATGCTTGGGGATTGTAGGCTTCCCCAAACATAGGTAGCAACTAAGCAGCACTGTGCTTTACCCCAAACCACCAAAAAACAAAACAAGTCAATGGCAGAAGGCATGACTATGTAAAAAGGTACAAATGTCCAACAGTCCTTCCCTCTACCAAGTGCTGGGGAGGCAGAACTGTCCTAGAAGCAGCAGAGGGTGAAGTTTATCTCTAAAAGAAAAGGGTTCCTCTCCAGATACAGAACTCTTAGCAAGAAAATCTTCCTGGGTATAGTTCTTTGAATTCAATTAATTTAGATCTGCAACAAAATTTTTCTCTTTGTATCTTGACATTTAAAAATACCCAACATTTAGAATTTCCAACCTCTCTTCGCTTGAAAGTATGCATGTTATTACATTTAAGTCCAAGAAAGAAAAACTTACCGAGAATGACTTAAGTATAAAGCTTGACGATGAATATCTTCTGAGTTTATTTCTACAGGATTTATTACAGCTAGTTGATCAATAGACCATCTAAATTTCCCTGGAGTCTTAACAAAAGAAAGTGAGCTTATGAGTAAAAGCAAACTAAGATAGTTCATCAAAATGCTAACCAATGCCACCTACAAAAATAATGTGAATGGTTATAGTATAAAAATATTTTGATGCTAAAATTTTAAATGTGACTTTACCACTATATTAACTGGCAAATGGTAATCAAATCACACTAAATCAACTGACTTGACTGCATCTCTTTTACAATATCAAAATCCTCCACCGGGGTGATTTTAGAATTACATAATACTAGAAAAAATCACAACAGAATAATAAAGGTATAAAACTAACACTCATCAGTGATACACTATGCTCATATAGAAGTAAAATTCTTAAGAGTTATCAAAAGTCTGTGCTTTCACTAAGAATGAACTGAAATAAAAGTCCTAACTATAGAAGTGGCTGCAAAAGCTCATAAAATAGTTTAGTCTTTAAAAAGTTATAAATGGCAACCAATGCTGTTTCTCTGTATTTAACTACCCAACCGAATCAAAAGCTTATCCAAATTCTAATCTGTCTATAATTGGAAATAGATTCCAGACAAGTTCAGACCTAAAAACCCAAGATGCCATACATTCAAACTTTGAAGATTAAGTTGCAGTCAATCCATTATTTATTTTTATTATGCCTAACTGATAATGAAATTTTAATACGACTCAATTAAAAATTACAAGGTCAGATTAATGAAATGATTCAATATAAACTGTAAAACTGCTTGACTTTCTGCTAGTGCATACCTGCTCATTGTTCAAACAGATGTCAAAGTGTAGCTGAAACAGCTACCACCCAGTTTGCAGTTTTTCTAGGTAACTTAGTTGGTTGTTAAGATTCCAGGTCAAAAGAACTTCTCCAGCGTATCAAACAATAGCAAAAAAAAAAAAGCTGAAGTGATGAAGCCTTCCCTAATCGCCTTAAGAGCACTTTCCCTCCATGTCACTATTGTGCTAACCACTAACCACAGCACATATCATCACACTGTCTTGAAATGGCTTGTCAAGTTCCACCTATCCTATTAAAGTTGGTGTTTGCCTTCTTTTTATAGCAGCCCGCAAGCTAAGAATGGTTCTGACATTTTTAAATGATTGAAAAAACCCAAAAGAATATTGATATTGTGTGACATGTGAAAATCACATGAAATTTAAATTTCAGTATCCATCAATAAAGTTTTATTGGCACACAGCCGCATATGTTAGTGTACACATTGCCTATGGCTGTTTTGTAATACAACGTGGACCTGAGTAGTTGTGACAGCAACCGATGACCTGCAAAGCCTAAATATTTACTGTGGCTCCTGAAAGAAAAAGTTTGCTGACCACTATATTAGAGTATAACCTCCTTGAGGGTTTGTGCCTAATGATCCTAACTTGTTCAGAGTGTAACCCCTGTGCTTAGCACTGTACCTGACACATATGACACTCAGTGTTTGCTAAACAAATGAGAAGAATTAGATGATGAAGCCCTTTCTTCAATACGATATTAATAGATCTATATCAAAGTACCTAGTTACATTCACTATTGTAGGATGCTAACATATGAGATCTCTTGAATTAAAAAAAAAAATGCTAGCAATAACAAAAAACTTTGCCAACACTTTGGGAGACAGAAGTGGGAGGATCACTTGAGCCCAAGAGTTCAAGACCAGTCTGGGCCACATAGCTAGACTTCATGTCGACAAGAAAACGAAAAACAAAAAACAGGCATAGTGGCACACACCTGTAGTCCCAGCTACTTGGGAGGCTGAGGTAGAAGGACTGCCAGAGCCCAAGAATTTGAGGCTGCAGTGAGCCCTGATCATGCCACTGTACTCCAATATGAGCGACAGAGACTCCAACTCAAAAAAAAAAGCCCACCTAGATTATAATGAACATCACAATTAAGAAAGCACATCACAGCTATACATGCTCCCCCTTCCCTAGTAAAGAAAGATGATTACATCTAAAATTATTTGTAATTACTTACACTTAAAACTAGTTGCAAATACTAGTCAAGAATAACTTACTGGCAATTTTGTTGATTTAAAAACAGAAGGACTGGCGAGAGTTTGTTCATGGAGATTAGAATAATCACTAGGACTTTCAAAAGGATTTAAAACAGGGATCCTTCCTGGAGTTTCCGGTGTTATTTGCATTTTTGATTCTTTGACCTCTCCCATAGCATAGAGAGGAAACTAAAAGTCAGAAGTATGCATGTTAAGATTTCAAAATACTGATTTTGACATTAAAATATTCAACAAACGTTTCACAATACACTCTAGGGGGTATCTCATAGTTTACATATAAAAGCATCAAGTATCACAAACACATTTTCTCAAGCGATGCTCGAAGTAACCTAGAAAGCTACAGCGGTATTACTGATATCATGCAGGACAATTAAGCTCAAAGAAGTGGCTTATAAGTACAGTCAACCAAATATGAATGAGTTCAGACCTGCCTTGGAGACAACTAAATGTCACAAAACGCGCAGATTCCTTCTCACCTAAAGGACTTGCATCTATAGCTTGCTTTTTCGTGATCTCAACTGCGTGTACAGCCCTCGGACACCCCCCAGCAAGTCCCTATCAAACTATAGTTGCTATTAAACAACTCTTGTAGTGAGCAGAGCAGAGACGAGGAAGCTTGTGCCCCCGCACTTTTGTCCAGAGAAGCAGGATTGCCAGGGCTAGGAAATTAACCGCCTTCCTCCAACAACCTCCTTTCGCCAAGACCCCCAGGCTAGAAAGCGAGACCGCATTACTCCCAGCCAAAGGGTCTGCAACTGGGCGACAAGAAGACTCTGCTTCTGGAAGGTGACGTGCAGCTGGCGTCCCACCGTGACGCGTGGAGGCGGTGTCGCCCCCGGCCCTAGGCGATCCCGCTTTCTGGGTCCCTACTCGTCCACCCCTGCGTCTGGCTGCTTCCGTCCAGCCGGGGCGAGCGGGCAGGCGGGTCCGGAGCCGGGGAAAGGGCGCGCTCCCACTCCAGACGGGAGGAAAACCGGGACGGCGAGGCACGTACCTGCCAGGGTGGCTGAGGAAGCCCCCGACACCGACTTCAGGGCTGCCGGGGGCCCAGTCAGCTCCCACGACGGGGACAGACTCTTTAACTCCCCGCTTCCGCGCTGGCTTAGGCCAACCAGGCCCCGGGGCTTGTGCGCGGCCGGCCAATCGCGCCGCGCCGCTGCCCGCGA
>NW_007246149.1:459773-495668 GCF_000164805.1 Carlito syrichta | reverse complement strand
CGCGGGCCCCCCGCGCCACGCCCCCCGCGCCCCCCTCCCTGGGCTGTCCCGCCCCGCGCCCGCCGGGTTCCCGCGCGCTGCAGCTGCCTAGCGCTTCGGAGGCCCCCGGGAGTGGGAACCCCGGCGGACACCGGTCGTGCGTGTTGGGTCACCGCAATGTCCCTTCTCCCTGGCGCTTAAGTAGCTCTTTTTGTTTATCCCTCGAGTGCACACATTGGCCCTTCATCAGAACGACCCCAGTTGCGTCGTGAAGCAGGTGACCACCGTGTCCGCGTGCTGTGGGTGGCGCCAGTTATCGCGCCTCGAGGCACGTGTGTGTAAAGCTACACGAGCGTGGTAGATGAATCTAGTGTCTTGTGTTACCCAGTGCTGACCCTATAACGTCTGCTCTGCCCCCTTAGACCCCGGTGCCGATCTTGGACGGGTTATCTAATCATCTAGCCTCTTTCTTTTTCTTCCTGTAAAATGAAACCCTGCCTCTCGGGGAGGTTGTGAATATTTAAACAAGACAACCTGGTAAAGGCACGGCAAAGGTGATCAGTTATTTTTGTATGATGTCAGATGCCATTTCACCTAAGACTCCTTTGTTTCCATTTTACTCATACCCACCTATATCTGAGCGTTCGATGGATGTCAAACGTTGCCTTTTGCCATCTGCCTGGGCGTTTTCTAGGGGAGACCCATAGGTCTCCATCTCTGTCAAAAGATAACCCTGTAGAGTTCTCACGGGTTGTTGTGCCTTCCTGCTGTGTCTGGCTCCTTCACTGTAGACTCCGCTGTTTTAGAAAGCACCTTCCTATGGGGGCTTCTGAGAAAGGCTTAGGGCTGTTTCTACTCTGACTGCTGCTTTCCTTTTCAAAGAATTAGTTATACTGTTAGAACCTTTGCATCTAATTTTTACTTACCCAGTATCTACTTTGCTGTTTTCTGAGGATTTTGTTCTTAGTATCATAACCAGCCTATTTTGCCATTATTTTTGGTGTATCACAGCTTATTAGTTTTATTATGTAAATGTATTTATGGACATAGGAATTTGTAGGTATATAATATTGTGTCTTTCCTTGGAAATCAATAATAGGATGATAATAACACTAGCTATGCTTTTGTTCTTTATTTATATGGCCATGGGATCGTATCTGAATAGAAAACTCACATTTAATCTCCAGTGGAACTACTGATGTGCAAATGAGAACTGATGCTTTGTACTGGATGCATTATCAAGATCTGTTCTCAGAGAACTTGGTATAAAATGAAGAAGATTGTAGAGGTAGTGTAAGAACATGAGAATGTGAAGACCAGAGATTTTTGTAACACAAAAATTGGAGGAGAGGATGTATGGTGTTTCACTGTATTTAAATCAATCCATGAAAACCAGTGTGAAGTTTTCAAAACTTTTGTTTTGTTTTTGAGTTAGGGTCTTATTCTGGCATCCAGGCTGGAGTGCAGTGGCAAGGTAACAGCTCACCACAGCCTCAAGCTCCTAGGCTCAAGCCATCCTCCCGCCTCAGTCTCCCGAGTCACTGGGACTACAGGTGTGTGCCACCACACCTGGCTACTTCTTAAATTTTTTGTACAGGTGTGGTATCACTATGTTGCCTAGGCTGGTCTCAAACTCTTGGGCTCAAGCAGTCCTCTTGCCTCGACCTCCCAGAGTGCTGTGATTGCAGGCATGAGCCTCTACTCCTGGCCTTCAGAACTTTTTGAGTCCCATTTCTCCCCTCAGTGGTAGTATTTGTGTACCTTCCTTTAAGATATATGCATATATACTCAGCTGCAAATATTTGCACTTTGATCATGAAATGAAAGGGTTTTATTAAAGACATGGGAGGAAGCAGGTGCATTCTGTAATTGAACTGCATAACTCGATCTGAAAAGAACCTTAGTATACGGTCTACTGCATCAAGTCCCTTGCTCACGTCCTTAGGTCCTCAACATTGTCTTCCTACATTCTCTCTTAAAATAGTCAAGCCTTTTCAACTACCACTTCTTTTCTCCATTGTGGTTGGTTGCCTCTTTTGCTTTTTACCTTTTTGAAATTTTAGAGATTCTCCATGGATGACTTCATACTTTTTTATTCTCAATTTTCCCTATGCCTCTCATTTTGATTTTGATCATTATTCCTTACCAGAGATTTCACAAGTACTCCTTTATATACCAGATAGTAAGCTTAAGAAACACGTTATAAAGAAAGGAGTTAAGAGAGTCCATCGTGTGTTGATTCCTTTTGACTGTCGCTGTAAAGCAGTGTCAGCAAAAGAGGTAGTCCGTGCTACCGTCATCTCGCCAGTTGCTCATTTGAGATCGAAATGTGGGAGTCAGTCCTGCTTTCTTGCACCTATTCTACATCCTACTTTCACTAAGCCCTTTCAATTCTTCACTCATTTTAGATTTGATTGCTTGTCCAAGTCTATCCTGTCCATGCCTCCCACCATCTTTTACCAAAATTGTAACAGTATAACTAGACTTCCTTGGCAATATGTGCTCTGCCTGTTTTCAAGACTCGTTCTATATTCATCCAGTCTTTACAAGACAAATCTGATCTTGTCACACACCTATTGTATATCAGACAGTAGCTTCCCACAGTTCTAAAATCTTGAATAGGCCTTAGTATATTTACATGTCTCCCTCGTATTTTATACCCATTTACCCCCTTAGTTACCTTGTTTTCACACTAGCTGTTCAGGTCTGTAAATTCAGGTTCTCTCCAGTTCTGGAACCATTATACAAGCTGTTTTCTTTGCTCTCACTCTTCACCCTTCCTCCTGCCTCTGTTTTAAACTGGTTGAGTTCTACCCACCTTTGAAGGCTAAATTTTTTTTTTTTTTTGAGTTGGAGTTTCACTATGTTGCCCAGGCTGGGGTGCAGTGGCATGCTCATGGTTACTGCAGCCTTGACCTGCAGGGCTCAGGTGATCCTCTCGCCTCCACCTTCCAAAGTGCTGGGATTACAGGTGTAAGCCACCATGCCCAGTCAAAAGCTAATCTTAACTGTCAATTCTTCGGGGAGGTCTTTGCTGAGCACTGTTTCTTTCCAAACTTGATAAGATGCCATTGTAACTTATTTCTGAAGTGTGCCATTCTTTTCCTTTATTTTATTTATCATAACTGGAACCCGTTATTATTTTAAGTAAAATAAAGGAAAAGAATGGCACACTTCTAAAACAATATCTCTCCTCCTAGACTGTAATGTTTGTGAGAAACGGGACCATATCTGCCTTATTCACAGCTATATTTCTAGCAATAGCATAATAGGCACAGAATACATATAGGTACAGGCTGATTGTCCCTTATCCGAAATGTTGGGGACCAGAGTTTTGTGTTTCAAATTTTTTCGGTGTGGAAAGTTTGCATATACATAATGAAATATCTTGGGGATAGGACTCAAGTCCAAACATGAAATTCATTTATTTTATGTTTACCTTATATACATAGTCTGAAGTTAATTTTATTTTTCCCTCAAGGATGTTGAGTATACGGTCTACTGCAGGTGTGCAAAACTACATGTTGCACACCTGCATTTTTGACTTACATCTGTCGTGTGAGGTCAGGTGTGGAATTCTCCACTTGTGTCATTATGCTGCTGCTCAGAAAGTTTCAGATTTTGGAGCATTTAAATTTCAGATTTGGGGATTAGGAATGTTCAACCTGTGCCAATCACTCAGTAGGCACTAAAGAAATAGTCATAGATCACACAGTTTGTGAAGATAGGAAGGAAAGATGAGTGCCAATTTCAAAAAAAGTCTTAAAGGAAGAAATACTTGAACTAAGATGTACCCCAAAAAACAGCATGGAGTTATTTGAAGGAAAGAGAAGAGGTAGGAGGAAAGCATGAAACAAAGGCATCAGATTCAGAAATAAGCATAGCATTTACAGGTGGGATCTACCATGAAGAGAACAAACTACAGAAGGAGGAGAGAATCAACTAGAAAACTGTTAGAACCTTCAGGAGGATTCATTAAGGTAGCTGGTGATTAAAAAAAGAATATGAAACTTTTCAGTATATCAACAGTAACCACTTAGAATAAACAAGGGTTAAGTAGAATCCATTAATGAAGACAGTTGAAAATAAAAGTTAAAGAAAACGAGGATTCAGTATGATAGATTGACCACTTGCTAAAACTCTGCGCCAAGCTTATAAAAATGGTAGGAAATAAGAAAATACAATTACCAGCATAGCCATATTCAAAAACAAGAAAGGGAAGTCTCCATTGATCAGGAAGAGAGAGGTTCCCCCAAAAAGAAAGGAGCAGATGGGACCCACAGCGAGAGACTGGTAACGGAACCCGACAAAGCATGTTGCCCTGCCTGAGTAAGACTGGGAGTCAGAAGTGTGCCATCTGTCACAGCCAGGGATTGAGAAGAACTATCCATGTGTTTTCCGAATCTGGAGCCAAGATGCTCCTGCAAGACCTGATCCAGAGAGCCGAGGCTTCCTATCCAAGAATGTGTCGCCAATCCAGGACACCCAAAAGAAATCTACTATAGAAGATGAGTTTTCAGCCAAGAATCACAAAGCACCTAAGGTAGATGAAAAACATAAAAAATTACCATGGCAACTGAAAAAAGAGGGAAAATGGTAGTAATAGCTGAACCTTTTATTGAGCACTCCCATGTGCCACGCACCGTTTTAAAGCACTGCAAAGCAGTGTCAGCAAAGCAAACAGATACCATTCTATGTCCTTCAGTCCTCACACTAATCCCATAAAGTGAGTACTGTTATTATCCTCATTTTATAGAATGGTTATATAAAGGCACAGAGAGATTCACTTGCCTAGTAAGTATTAAAACTAGAATCTGAATCTACATAGTCTGACTCTAGAAATCACATTCCTAACCATTGTCTTTTGCTGCTCGCTTATTATACTTCAAGAAATAGAGATAATAGAGCAATCTCCAAAGGAGTTTAAGAATACAGCCTTAAATAGATAAAGGCAGGAAGAATAGCCATGAAATAAGTGGTTATAAACAAGCATATAGTTCTAAAATAAGACCAAGTGATTATATGGAGAAATTAAAATTTTAAAACAGTTATTATGATAAATTGAGCAGATAACTTGAATAACAGGCTGGATACAACTGAAGAACACAGTATTAGTAAATTAGAATTTCAAAGCTGAAGAAATGAAAATGGAAAGGGCTATCAGCTTCTAGCCAAGATGGAGTAACAGGGACTGGGTTTGCCCTTCTACTTGAGACACAAGTAAAATATATAGAACAATGCTTTTTAAGAAGCTGGACGTTAGGCATCAAAGGACAGTGATCCCTGAGATTCAGAGATTGCTTCATTTGTTCAAGTGATCTCTCTGGTTGCCCCAGCCACTGCCTTTAGAGAAGCCTCAGTATAGCAAAGGGAACCCAGGCTGGACCCAGTCGATATCCTGAGGTGAGCAGAAAGAGTTTAAGAAGCCAGGAAGACCAAGGCAGGTAGAGTTTACATGACAGAGTACCTGAGCACGGGGGGAATTGTGAGTTTCCCAGAAGTGTCTCCTTGAGTATTCTGGCAGAGTATTGATCAGCATATGTGTGAGAAAAGTACCCAGGTGGGGGAAAGAGCCATGCAAAAGGATTTGAGAGAACCGTACTCTGTTCACACAGGGCTGAGGATAGTCCCCACAACTACCAGCCAAAATAGAAAACTTTGTCATTCCAAGATATTGGGTAGAGTACTCAGAAGTCTCGCCTCAATAGTGGGAGATAGTTAGCCCTACACTGAATAGGGCTCTGGTACTGCCTAACAAGTCTGAGAAGTAACACTCGAAAGGATCAAACTGTTTGCAGATAACCGTATCTCATTATATTAAAGCTCAGTAATATAGAAACACAAAAATAACCAGCTCCTAACAAAATAAGACTCCGAACACCTGGCATCCAGTCAAAGATCATCAGGTATGCAGAGTATGACCCATGATGAGAAAAGTTCGATTAAAACAAACTCCCAAATGACACAGATGTTAGCATTAGCAGACAAAGGCATTATAATTGTACTCCATATGTTTTAAAAGTTTGGACGTATTTTTCTTTTAAAACTCAAATTAGACTTCGAGTGACAGAAATGAATATCTGATATAAAAAAGTGATAAGGGTCTATCTCATGAACATTGTGAATACTGCAAGATTTTCAGGAAGACTTTAGATTTAAGTTAATGGGTGACTTAATGTTGTTAACTTGTCCATTCTTTCCAAAATAATATGTAGTTTTCATACAATTCAAATCAGAATCCAAATGGAATTTGTTTGGGGTATTGAGAATAAAAAGGGCTTAAATAACTGAAAGGTAGCAAGGGAATCTTTTACCTTACTACATGCATTTTAAAGTTAGTAATTAAAATTTCTAACTGGTTCTGACACAGGATAGATATGCAGTAAGTCTATAGGTATAGGAGTCTACTGTCTAATAAAGATGGCATCTCAGGTGAGGGAAAGGATAAATCATTCAATAAATTACTGACTTATTTCTGGGAGGGAAATTAGATCCTATTTTTATCCAAGCTCCAGGGAATTAAATATTTAAGTATTTATAGAGAGGGAGAAATACACTTACAAGTGTTGGAAGAAAATACTGGTGAATGTTATCTTTGCATGGGCAATAACTTTTTAAGCATAATGCTGAAGAAAAATGATATAGGAAACAATGGATAACATGGTGGCAGTTGACTTAAAATATAAGCACACTCTGGTAAACAACCACCATAAAACAAAGTTCAGTGGAACTGGTGTACTAACAACCTATAATGGTAAGGATTCCTGGAAAATCACTTTAGAAACCTACATTAGTGCTTCTCATGATAAAAACGGTCACTTCTACAAGCTACAGTAAAATGCAATACTATAAAAGTGAAATTTAAAAAATAAGCTTTCATTTTTGTTATTAGATTCAACAGACCTGATTATGCTGTCAAATTGTTATATAAGTTTCTAAACAGACTGGTGTGGTGGCTTACACCTACAGTTCTAGCACTTCGGGAGGCCATGGTGGGAGGATCACCTGAGCCTAGAAGTCTGAGACAAACCTGAGCAACATAGCAAGACCTTGTCTCTACAAAAAATACAAAAATTAGTCGGGCATGATGGCATGTGCCTGTAGTCCCAGCTACTTGGGAGGCTGATGTGGGAGGATCACTTGAGCCTAGGAATATGTATATTGCTGACTGAGCAGTTCTAGAAACTTATTCTAATGAAATAAATTTAAGTTAGTATGTACAGATTCTTACCACAATAATTTTTTAATGGGTAGAAGTATGAGGGCAACCTAAGTCTTAAAGTATAGCAGAATAGTTAAGGAAAACTGTGAAGTTTCTATAAAATTTTATGCAACTAATTACATGGCATTATAAAAGTACTAAAAAATAGGCACTTGTTCAGAATAGTCTCAATCATGTTGGATAAATGTAAAATAGCTATTAAATGAGTGCTAGAATATATACTAAGATGTAAAAGACAGTGACAGTTTTGTGAAGGGAGGTTGTAAGTTTAAGTTTCTAAAACCAAGTAAAAGCAAGACAGTATTATATGCTGATTTACAAAACCTGGGATGCTATGCTAATTTGGCATTGTGCAATAGTAAATAAATGAAAAACAAAAGTACTATATGAATATTTTTAAATACTATAAGCTTTTTTTTTTAAAGTTTTCTTTATATCTTTTTTCAGTTCTGCTTGAAATCTCAAGAATTTTGAATACTGGCTTAGATATGGAAACTCTGTCTATTTGCGTACGGCTTTGTGAACAAGGAATTAACCCAGAAGCTTTATCGTCGGTTATTAAGGAACTTCGCAAGGCTACTGAAGCACTAAAGGTTAGAGATTCCTATTAGTTCATTCTAAATAAAAATGCTTTTGTTTAGAAAATGATTAATGATGAAGTTATGGGAAGGATTCTAGTTTAACATGGTTAAACTAACTTCCAGCACCATCAGGAGAAATTCTAAAGATCAGGACTTTAGTAGCATGTTCAGATCATAAAAACTGCTGCTGACACAAACCATGATAACTTTTCCCAGAAATCTCTAATTATTTTTAGGGTTTTTCTATGTGGTAGGTAGAATTGTGCCCACCTCAAAAAAGAAAAAAATATGTGCAAGTCCTAACCCTTGGTGCTGATGAGTATGACCTTATTTGAAAATAATGTCTTCACAGACATACCAAATTAAGATGAAGTTATACTTGATTAGGGTAGATCCTAATCAAATGATTGGTATTCTCATAAGACAAAAGAAATTTGGACATAGATACATGGAGACAGTGTCACGTGAAGACAAAGACACAAAAGGGAGGACACCATGTAATGAAGAGGGCAGAAACTGGAGTGCTGTCTCAAAGCCAGAGAAAGTCAAGAGTTGTTAGCAGTCACCAGGAGCTAGGAAGAGGCAAGGAAGGACTCTCCCAAGAGTCTTCAGAGAGCATGGCCCAGCCAACACCTTGATTTTGAACTTCTGCCCTCCGGATCTGACAGGATAGATTTGTGTTTTTTTAAGCCATTTAGTGTGTGGTTCTTTGTTATGGCAGCCCTGGGAATCTGATACACAGTTTGGTACTGGGAAATGGGGAGCTACAGTAACAAATTCTTAGACGTGTGAGAGAGGCTTTGGAATTACGTGATGGATGGAGACTGGAGAGTTTTATGGAACTTGATAGCAAAAGACTAGAGATTACCTTGAGGAGCCTGTTGGTAGAAATGTTATGTTAAAGACAATTCTGGTGAGGGCTCAGAAAGAAGAAAGACAAGCTGTAGAGAAAGCTTCAGTTGTTTCTAAGAATATATACATTAGGAACAAAATATGGCTAGAAATAGGAACATTAAAAGCACTTCTGGTGAAGTCTCAAATGGAAATGAGGAACATTTATTGGACATGAGAGTAAAGATGGTCCCTGTTATAAAGTGATAGAACTTGACTGAATTATGTTCTACTGTTGTAAGGAAAATAGAACATATAAGTGGTAAACTTGGATATTTAGCTGAGGAGATTTTCCAGCAAGGTGTGGAATGTGCAACCTGATTCGTTCATGTGAGAGGAATGAGCAATTGGGGAAGGAATTGCAACAAGAAAAGGAACCAGCACTTGATTATTTGGAAGATTTTTGGCCTATCTGGATCGCATGTTCTGGAGACACGGCCAAAAATGTAACTGGACAACCTTCTTGAGAAGAGATTAGGTATATGATAGACCCAGTCAACTATCTCAGCACAAATGCCAGCCTGGACTGAAAGGAACAGGATGAAATGAAGGAAGGCTCTCATATTACTAGGATTCTGTAGACAGGAAACTGGCTGACAGGGCTGCTCAGCTGTGAATATATAACTTTTCAAGAAAAGGGATAAGTGACTCCTAAAGTAGCTCAAGGAGCTGCTGCTGCTACCACCATGGTCCCAGAGGGCCATCTTTTTCAAAGTCTAATTAACTACCTTTTAATTGCTAAAATTGGAAACAGGAAAAGTATCCCCTGGTTTGCATATTCTCTGATTTAAAATCTTGTGCTTTTGTTTTCATGCTTATTTCCAGCACTAAACACCCTGAATACTGACACTTTATAAGTTAGTCCATCTTAAAACTTGTCCAACAACAAAATAACTTCTCTTTTTTCTTTTCCGTAAGAAAACAGAGCTATAGAAATATGAAATTTACCCATCTTTTGGATTAAGTTATTTTCTGATAAGTTCCATTGATTTAGGTTGTTTTTGTTCTTTTAAAAATTTTTTGTTTATTAAGTCTAACACAAAAAGGTAAACAAAACACATTTGCAGAGCTAAAATGTATCATAGGAGAATATGTTTGCAGCCTTCACTGGCAACTCCTGAAAAACCCTCTTGTGGCCCTGCCCAGTCACTGGCCTCTCCATTCTAGTGCTGCTGTCCTCACTTTTATAGTAGACTCTTTCTTTTAGTGGTTTTACTAACTATATGGATCTCCTAACACTGAAGCTTAATTGTGTAAAACTTTTAACTCGATATAAATGGAATCTTATAACACAATCTTTTTACTAGGTTATTTCATTTAACATTATGTCTGTGAGATGTATTTATATTGTGTGTAGCTGTGATGCATTCCTTTCCACTGTAACATGTTTCATTGTACAAATATACTATAATTTACTTATTTTTTCTATGTGAATGGATATTAGATTATTTCCAGTGTGGGCCTATTACAGATAATGCTGCTTTGTGTGTTGTGGTCCACGTCTCTTGATTCATTTATACATGCACTTCTGTTAGGTTTGTATCTAGAAATAAAACTGCTGGGTCTGAGGTTCCTGTATCTTCAACTTGAACAGATAATTGTAATGTCAGACTTTTCAGAAAAATAATTGCATCATTTATATTTCCACCAAATCATGTGAGTTCCCTTACTCCACATTTTTGCCAATGCTTATTGTTGTGAATTGTGTTAATTTTAGTTATTCTGGAGTGTACATGGGTTTCTCACTTGGTTTTATTTACATTTTTCTGAGTACCAGTGAGATGGAAGGCATTTTTACATGCTTTTTGGTTATCCCCTTTTGTGAGTCACTTGCCCATTTTTCTTGGTTCTCTGTTCTGTTCTTTTTGATTGGCAGCTCTTCTTTAAATACCCTGGATATAAACCCTTTGTCAGGTATGCATGTAAGGTTTCAGATTTTTAAAATAATACATTTTTTCAAGATTTATAAAAACTATTGAAATTTTTAATTTCTAACTCACACCTATGACTTTCATATAGCAGAAAGAAGAAATCACTGAATAATAAGAATAGTAATATTTATACGAGAACTTTTCTTGTGCTAGATCCTGTGCTCCAAAGGCTTTACCGGCATTATTTCCTTCTTAGTCACAACAGTGATACGTATTATACAGATTGAGCGTCCTAATCTGAAAATCTGAAATGCTCCAACATTTTTGAGTACTGGCATAAATACTCAAAGGAAGTCCCCATTGGAGCATGTCAAATTTTTGGATTTTCTGACTGGGGAGGCTAAACCAGTATGTTTGGTCAGTCCTCTGTATTTGTGGGTTCACATTCATGGATTCAACCAACTGTAGATCAGAAATATTTGGGGAGGGTGGAGGGAGAAAGGATAGTTGCATCTGTAGTAAACATGTACAGACTTTTCTTGTCATGTTCCATAAACAATATGGTGTGACAACTATTTACATAGCATTTACATCGTGTTAAGTATTGTAAGTAATCTGGAGAGGATGCAAAGTATATGGGAGGATGTGTGCAGGCTACATACAAATATTGTACCATTTGATATAAGGAGCTTGAGCATCCATGAACATTGGTATCTGCAAAGAGGGGGTGCTGGAACTAATTAATTCCCTATGGAAGAAATGTGAAACACTTCTGGTCCCAAGCATTTAGGATTAGAGATACTCAACCTATACTGTCAATAGTTTACTATTAAGAAACTTGGTTGCTGCTTATGGTGACTAATTTATCCCAAGAACGTAGATTTCCTGGTTGAACTGGGATTTGAGCTTGGGCTGTTTGATTCAGAATTGTTTTCTTAACTACCAAGTTTTCTCTGATGAAATCTAAAGACTACCTGAGTCTGCTATTTGGGAAAGGATGAATGGTTTTTAGAAGCAAAATAGTCATTGGCATGGGCACTTTCCCTGGCTTAGTATTTTTTCATAACTGTTAATAAAAATAAAAGAAGTATTATAGTCTTTCATCAGTATTTTTCTGAAATTTGGAAGATGATTTATTTAGTACACATCTTTCACAACTATAAGAATTTTTGTTTTATTATGCATGAGTTTGAAAAGGGAATAAGCATAACAGGAAGAGATTTTTGTATTGTACTACAGTTTGAGTGGTATAAGGGAACCAGGATCAAATAAGCCTAACCAAAGCATAGCTAATTTTACTGAATTAGAAAATAATAACATCAGTTTGCTTCTATCTGTATTAGCATCTGTTCTTGCTTAGCTGCCGTCTGGGGTGGGATGAGGAGCGGCTGGGTCAGGCTGCCTTTCTTTGACCGCCCCTCCACTGACTTCACAAGCATAAGCTTTTTTCTTTACTTGGTTGCTGCTAATAAATTTTTTCTTATATTTTTTGTTTATTTATTTTGATAGTAAAATTAGGATAAAGGGAATTGTTTCTGCTGTATTCTGTCTTTATCTAGAATTCCTAGTATTTAGAATTAATTATATAATACTTATCATTTATATTTTAGAATATATAAAATATAAATCAGGGACATCTTGAAATTCAAGGACTGTTGACCTGAGAAGATATTCTTTTTCCCCTACGTAGTCATGACAAATAAGTTTTGCTCTTTAACTGTGTAGAAAATAGTAACCATTTTTTTGTTAATTGTTTTTGCCTTTTACTTTTACAGATTTGTATATTGATATTGTCTAAATCATGTATAGTAAAAGGGCTAACTGTGTGTCCCCCTAACTAGAAAGTTTCTTTTTTTTTTTTGAGTTGGAGTCTCACTCTGTCGCCCAGACTGGAATGCAGTGACCACTCCCGGCCACTGCAGCCTCGACCTGCTGGGCTCCGGCGATCCTTCCGTCTCAGCCTTCCAAGTAGCTGGAATTACAGGCGCGTGCTACTACGCCCAGCTGATTTTTCATTTATTGTAGAGATGAAGTCTCACCAAGTTGCCCAGGCAGGTCTCAAACCCGCGGGCTCAGGCAATCTACTCACCTCAGCCTCCCAAGGCGTGGGATTACAGGCTGAGTCACCGAGCCCAGCTAGAAAGTTTCTTTTTTAAAAAAATTATTTAATTTTCGATTCAGGGGGTACACATGCATGTTCATTACATGGACACACAGTGTAGTGGTGAGAGTTGGGTCTTAACAGTGATAGGTAGGCCACCTTATATGTATCTCCTACAGCATTAGGACTGTTAATTGGGTGCATTTTATTAGTGATTCTGTATTGATACTCAATGCTTATATTATCTCCTTAGTGCTAGTGTTTATGTGTAAGTAGTCATCTACATACTGTAATTTGAGACTTGCGGAGCAAAGCTTTCTCTTGCATCTTCTATTTGGGTGTCATAGTGACTTAAATTGTACCCTGATGATGGATTTCTGTGGACTAAACCCTGGCCTTTCTCTTGCAGATGTCCTGTACTGCTACTAATACTGAAGGGAAAAATCCCTTAGGTGTATCCCTGTCTGGGATGGTCCTCAGCGTGAGGATAGTGAGCTGCAGAATTTGGAGTTGGGAGAGGAAGGAAGGGTTAAATAATTCCCACCCCTCTATCCCTAGGGGGTAGTAAATTCTTGCACAGAAAAGGAAAGGTTGAAAGAGAAAAGGTCTACTAAAATGGATTGTACCCAGGTCTGATCCTTGCATATTTTTGACGTTCTTAGTGACAGTCGTGGCTGTGGCATCTCTAGGATGCTGTTGCTGTCTTTTCAAATAGAAAGTTCTGCATTTGTAGAAATTGAATGTATAACATTGCTTACTTCAAGTGAAAGTGCTGGTTTTGTTGTCTCTGTATTGGAAGAGAACTTCCAAAATTAATATGAAAATAGAATGGGGCAAAACAGACTGCATTTGAATTAAGGTATTTTAATTTTGAAAATTGGGTATATGATTTCAAGTCTTCTTTGATGTAGGTAATTCTGAGAATGGCACTAGGCAGATAGAATGCCTACGGGTATGTGGCTGAAGCTAATACAGGGACCTCTAAGGGTAAAAAGAGGTAAGAAATGTGAAGAATGGTAAATTTTTCAAACCAGGTTCTAATTCTCTGGAAAAGTAAATCCAGGTTTAGGTCTGTGAGTCAACTATGTTGAAAAACAGGTTGATTCTATTAGCTGCATAGAGATAGTTTCAGCCTTATTTCATGTTGCTTTACCCACAGTTTTCCTAGCATTTTAAAGTATTTTTATGAAAGCTCTGAACTTAGACTAATCTAAAAGCAAGTTTTAACTAGGAAGTAGAAGCATAAATGAATCAACAAATCTAATGTGTATTTCTAAAACAAAACTTTTAAAATTATATCATTTTTATGTTGACATTAATAAATTACTTTTTAAGGAATGATACTAGTATGGTGGTTTTTTAAAGTCTTTCTAGAAATAATATGTCTCAAATCATTTATTGATGAATGATATGATATCTTGGAATTTCTCTGGATTCATCGGAGAAAGAATGGCATTGGGGGTGTAGGTGAAACAGGATTAGTCAGATGTTCATTATTCATCTTTTGCTCTTCTTCTCTCCACCTGGTAGCATAAAAGGTCTTTTTCATTCTTAACCCCCTTTTCACACTATGATAAAACTTGCAGAAACAAACTAATAAAGTCTGTGGACCCAAGGTCTACTATTGGTGAATATTTAAAATATCAGTATGTTTTTACATGTACACTTAACTATTGTTTAAGATGATATAACTTTTCTGTTAGCCTAGCAATATGTTCAAAAGGCAGTCCTGATGTTTAGCAAAAAAATGGAAACCACGGCATTATCCTGATAAAGTGGTTCTGTTATATGTGGGAATCATTGTTAATGACAATACAGTATTGACAAATTTATCTCATGGTGTCTCTTTTTCCATGGCTTTATTATAATGAATCTTACTTTCTTGTTCTAGGCTGCTGAAAATATGACAAGTTGACTTTCTGGAGAAACTCTGATGAGATATGTCAAGCTCTGCAAGAGAATGTGAAGATAGCATTGTAGTCAAGAATGTAAAATGAAATTACTGCATGCAGCAGTGTAAAAAAATTTTCCTTTTTAAAAGAATTATAAAAACATAGCTTTATAAATCAATGGAAAGTGGCTTACCGAGAGAACTATCGAGTGTGTTTACATCACGTCTCATTCACTTTTTTAAACAGCTCTTATGCTTTGGCATTTCTCTGTTCATATTTACGTATTCCTTGTTTATATCCCTGATAGCTTTAATTTTGTAAGCAGTCTGTCAGATGTGCACATCTGCTGTGCCTGGTTGAAGTATAGTGGAATCCGTCAGTAGTGATGTGTGGTAGTTATGACTTGTTGACATTTCCATTATAAACTCTGATTTTGAATTGTTTATGCATAATAACTGTGGATTTATGTTGTATTGGACTGAAAGTTGACAGGGTTTCAGCTACCATTTGTGAATTTTGATTTAGATTCATTATAATAGAATCTTGTTTTTTAAAATAAGAGCATGGAAAACATTCCTTGCAATCTGCTCTTTAACAAAGAATATTTAGTTTTTTAAACAGTTTGTTGGGCAGCTAATAGTGTGAACCAGGTCATTTTTGTATTGATTGAAAAACTTTTAGAAACTTGGATTTTAAAAGTAATAACATTGCTTAAGCTTAGTGCTACTTGTAGTTTGAATCATTTAAATCTATTAAGACTGTTAGTTGAGAATTATTTTTAGAGTTTTATACCCTATTAATGAAAGCCTAAACAGAAATGTATAAAATGAAACATAACCAACATGCAAAATTCCTGCTTAATTTTATCACATAAAAGTACTTTGAGTGCTTACCTAATAAAATCTTGAGTGGTTATTTAATAAAGTAGATAGGTGGTGTGTGTCAAGAGAAATTTAGTATTTTCCAAAGAAATAAGGATGTCCATTCATTAAACAAAACTAAATAATCAAATGTTCTGTGTTAAGAATTATAAATATGGCTTTTCAAAATCATTTCGTGTGTTATTGTTTTTACCCTTAGAGCTTTCCTCATCAAAGTATTGATTCAAAAATTTTTAAAAATTTAGGATAGTATTGATTCTATCAATATTATTATAATATATAATATTGTTCCTGTAATAGAATCTCAGTAGAGGTTTTTTTTTTTTTTTGCAAGACTGACATGGATTTAATCTGATTTTATTACAACAGTGGCACCTACTACTGTTTTTCAGACAAGCTGAAGTGGTTTTATTAAAACTTAGTAATTTAAATAGTATCCTTCTTTCCTTTTTTTTTTTAACCAAGGCTTTTGACCGTTTTGACTTTTTAAACATTCAGCATCTTTACGAAGTGAGCTGGAAGATCTGTTAGTGGCAGAACAGGTTGGGGGAGAGTGAGAACTGTGACAAGTCATTTGATTGATAATAAACATTGCAAAAACTGCATATTATTTATAAAATCATAAAGAAAACACTTTTGTCAAACTCCAAAATTTGTGTATACTTCCAGGCCATAAGAGTTGACAGTATTATTTATGACTTTGCAGATTAAGTTATTTATGTATGAAACAAAGCAGGAAAATATATTGAGAAGGGATTGTGTTTACAGAGAACTTCTTTAATGTGTCACATTTTAAAAATGTAAACATATATTTTTAATGCATACTTAAGTAATATTTAAGGAACCAAACAAAATAATGATACAATTGAGGTATTGTGCTTGTTGTAAATGACAAAAATAAAACCATTTTGGTGGAATTGGTGTGTACTTTTGTTTTAAAATATGCTTTTGTTGATTCAACTTGAGTTTCTGCAAGTAGTATATGAATATTTAGATGCTTATTATGTGTGACTGAAGACTATTTAAAGGAGGTTGTGTAATTTACCACTTAAATTAGACTTGAGGTGTAAAATGGAATACTTTCCCCTAGCGGTGAAAGAAGATAGCTATATTAACATTGCCCCAGGCTCTAAGACAAAGTTGGCAATTCAAATAAGTGTGAGATTGTATTTTTCTCTACTTGAAATCAGAGTTTTACATAGTGGGGCATTATGAAATTTAGATGCTTGTTGTTTCAAACATACTTAAAAGTTTTCCAATAACAATCAAATACCAGTTTTTAAACATTTATTTAAAATAAAAAATTCAGTCTCACTACTTTTTATTGTAGTAAAAGATATGTAACAAAATTTACTATTTTAACAGTTTTTAAGATGTACAGTTCAGTGACATTAAGAATATTCACACTGTTTTGCTACCATGACTGCTATCTCTAGAACTTTCTTGTCCCATGCTGAAACTCTGTGCCTATTAAGCAATAACACCCCATTCCTTCCTCCTCCCAGCCCCTGGTAAACATTTTTCTACTTTTGTCAATGAATTTGACTAGTGATATGTGTAGTTATGACTTGTTATGAACACTTAGACCAGGGTTACTGTCATACATAGCATTCTAACTAGTGTCTGCTTCTAGTCTTTCCCTACTCAAATCCATCCTGCACTTGACTAGCAAGGCAATTCCCCTAACAAACTGATAAATGCAGTTACACAATATTTGTCCTTTTGTGTCTGTCCTGTCTCACACAGCATAGTGTTTTGAAGATTCATTCATGTTGTAGCGTGTATCAGAATTTTTTTCACTTTTTAGACTAAGGGATAGCCATCATATGTGTATACCACATTTTGTTTATCTACTTGTGTCAGTGGATATTTGAGTTGTTTCCACCTTTTGGCTAGTGAAAATAATGTTTTGAACATTGGTATACAGATGTCTGTTCAAGTCCCTGCTTTCAGTTCTTTTGGGTGTATACCCAGAAGTAGAATTGTCAGATTATGAACATTGCTTAAAAGTTTAACCCTAAGTCTGTAGGCATTAGAGAAAGGAGGAGGAGACATGGTCAATCTGTTAGGGGAATTGCTTTGCTAGTGAAGTGTAGGCTGGATTTGAGCAGGGAGAGACTAGAAGCAGACACTGGTTAGAATGCTATAACAGTAACACTCGTCTAAATGCTCAAATCAGGATAGATTCAAGAGATGTTACAAATGAAAAACATGGGATTTAATAGTAGGTTATGGGGAAAATATAGAAGAAACTCAGGTGACCTAGTTTCTAAACCTGGGTAACAGAGAATGATTATCAGCAAATGGATGTTAAGGAGGGAATCTAATTTTTCTGGAAAAATAAATTTTATTTTAGGAATACTTAGTTTGACATATTAAATCTTACCTTGGCTAACCCTCAAAGACCCTTACCCGCCTCAAATTTTTTGTCCTATGGCATTCACCACTCTAACATGGTATACAATTTACTCAATTATATCTATTGATTATAAATAAATAAACTTTACTTGAAAAATCCCCAGAAGGGCAGAGATTTTTCCTGGTTTTGTTCATTGATGTATCTCAAGTGTCTTGAACAGTGCCTGGCACATAGTAAACGTTCAATAAGTAGATGTTGGCTGAATGAATGGATAGACTGGGAATCCAAGAGACATGGTTGAAAAAACTACCATTGAGAACTTGCTACATACAAAGCACTGGTTTTGGTGCTTTAAGTATGCCAAATTATTTCATCTTTAGGCTTACGGCAACCACAGGAGAGAGAACCTGCATCATCCCAATTGATAATGAAGCCGAGGCACAGGGTGGTAATCAGTAGCTGAATTTTGGAAGTGGTAGGGGTAGACCTTGTAGCCAGATGAGCTGACTCTAGGACCCACATAGCTCAGTACATTTTGTTGCACATCACTGCTTCATGGGATGAAGAGGCAAGATGGAGCTGAGGGAATCGGGAATCCAGTGGCCAAAGTGGCACCTGAAGTTCTGAAAGTAGATGCGGAGGCTAATAGAAGAACCACGACAGATGTTTATCATCCCCAGAATTGTCCCCATTTTCCTAATGAATTTGCTGTTGCTGCTGAGGGTGGGCTGGTGGATTTTTGTAGCATCTCAACAGATCTCTATTATTGCCTTTTAATTAGGACAATCCAAAGAAACAATCCGTGAAATTAGTTCACCGTTCGGATGTGCTGTACTTGGGGAACGAAGTTCTAACGAAAAAGAAGGTTTTAATGAAATTCAGCATTGGAACTGGGCTCGGTGGCTCAGCCTGTAATCCCGCGCCTTTGGGAGGCTGAGGTGAGTGGATTGCCTGAGTCCGTGGGTTCGAGACCCGCCTGGGCAGCAAGACCTCATCTCCACAATAAATCAAAAAATCAGCCGGGCGTGGTAGCACATGCCTGTAATTCCAGCTACTCGAAAGGCTGAGGTGGAAGGATTGCCGGAGCCCAGCAGGTTGAGGCTGCGGTGGCCAGGAGCGGCTACTGCACTCCAGTCTGGGTGAGAGTGAGACTCCAACTCAAAAAAAAAAAAAGAAAGAAATTCAGCATTTTAAATGTAAAAAAGATGGTACATCTGACATCTCTAAATAGCAGACACAGGAAGTCTATCAGTTAACAGACAACATTGTCCTTTCTAATAGAGAATATTGAGATGTCTTGTGGGTCCCAAGTAGCTGAGTAGAAGCACAGACATGTTATATTGGAAGTGGCTCCCATGATCACTTTTCACTACAGAAAGTAACTACTAAATCACTAGATGTACATTTGCAGAGTACATCAAAGGCCTTTAAAGAGGCTGCTCTGATCATTACACTTTCACACATGTTAGAAAACTTTCACCTGTTAGATTTCTAGAGGTGGGTCTACCTGCCAGCAAAAGACCTTTTTTACTGTAAAAGCTATGGGCTTATGCTTGAGTTTGCTGACAACTATACATTGAAATTTTGAATTAAACTACAGTAAGTTTTATAAAAATAAATAACATCTAGTTTAATCTGAATGGCCAGTTATCAAACCAATTTAAAATACCACCCACTTTAATATCACTCCATTCAACAAGAAGAAAAGTGGAGAACCGTGTGACTGTTCTGAAATGAAATAATTTCTCATGTCCTTAATTCGAATCTGTTTATTAGTCAAAAGATGTCTGACTAACCTCCCAGAAAAACAGGTCAGGGGAAATTGACTTGCTTGTGAGGAGATCCTTGTATGTTTTGACAGATAAAAGGCCTCATTTCAGCAATTCGGGAAATTTGGACTCTTAACTTCAACGTCTCAAGACCTCAGTTTCTTCAGTTGCATCCTGGGCGTTCTCACCTGGAATCTCCAGATCTGTGCCTCCACAGCCCAAGTTGCCCGTGGCATCTTCAATCTCTTAAACACCTGAACTATTATTTATGCAAATCTTTCTTTAAATAGGTTCCCTTTTTTAAAAAATCTAAATACTTTATTTGGAAAATTAAAATGTACCTGACAACTTAAGTGGAAAACCAACGTGTCATAGCTATAAAAATAGTGACAGTAAAAATTAAATATGAAATTATAACTTTGCAATTGTTGTCTTCAAAAATTTCCTCTGGGACCTGCTATTCCTTTGATAGAAAAGCAGATGCACATACTAGAGACATACAACACAGAACTACCTTTCCTCTAGATGTTACCAGAAGGACTAGAAGAGTTATTGACATGTCAGTAAACGCAATGTCCTGTGTACCATCTCCTTTAGCACCCATTCTACACTGTGGAAAACCACGCTCTTAGATAATCCCCTAGATCACTTTTGGCTCTAATATTCACATTATTTAGTAGACAGCTCAGGTGTGGGTGTCAGACAGGCTTGGATTCCATGTGCCCTCTCCAAATCTGTTTCCTAAAGTGTAGGATGAGGAAAATGACATACAGCTCACAGTGTTGTGAAGATTAAATGGAGATGAGGGACATAAAATCCATAGCTGACCACCTGGCACATAGTAGGAGCTTCATAAATGTTACACTCTATTTTATGCTTGGTATGAATTAGACTTATCTAGAAAAGAAACAAGCAGGTTCTGGAATTAGTTTTTAAAGACAATACCTAGCAAAGATATAATTCAGTAGTCAATTTTCACTGTCATTATTTTTATAGCTATGGCAAATGATACTGGTTTTCCATTTAATCAGTTACATAAATTTTAATTTTCCAAATAAGTGTATTTAGATCTTTTAAAGGGAGTTTATTTTTATAACTAATATTTCAGGTGTGGTTTAAGAGAATGAAAATACCTGGGCTGTGGAAGCACAGTTCTGGAGATTCTAGGTGAAAACTCTCAGGATCCAGTGGAACTATCTAGCAACTTAATTTTAGGAGTGGCCCAAAGCTTATGAAGCGACATACTCACAATGCACTTTTTCCCCCATCAATAGAATCAGACGTAATGTTTTCCCAAACTCTTCTTTTTATATATTCTTTTTTGGAAGCAGGCAAAGCGTATTTAAGTATAAGCACACATTGTGCTTATACAGGGAGGAAGATAAAAGCCCCACACTAACAAAAATGGAAGATGAATATGCAGCTAAATTTCAGTGTCAAGATGTGCATAGCTAATTCGAGAAGGGAGACCATGGGGATGAGAATGTGTTGGGAGAAGGAAAGATGATGAATAAATTTTAAATCTATTTCCAACGTAAAAAGAGCTCGTTGTTCTCAGTTGCTTCTGATAAACCCAATGGGAATAGCAGTGATGTTTGCTCCTACAGAACACTTGAGAACCACCATGTAAAACAGGGGCCAGCAGCTGACTAAGAGAAAGCTTCTCTGGAAGTCTACTGGCAGAAACCTGTGGGGATGTGGGGATAGGGGCAACCGGGAGAGAGGACCCTGTTGAGTTTAATTTAAGCCCTGGATAAACATCATTCCTGCTTTTCACGGGCTCTGCCTAATAAAAATGAGAAGGATTTTTATCAATCAAGGCCAAGTTCAGAGAGACAATAAGAAAGAGAGAGAGGCATTTTGCATGAAACAAAAACCGAAGTGCTTTAACTCCACAAACATGGTACTGCTGCTGTGCAAGGATCCTAGAGGCCCTACATTCTCAGGAAAAGCTGACCTTCAAGGCAGCAGCCACTAGCATGACTTCTTTGCAAAATAGTTGCTGTGATGGATTATTATTACCCGCATTGTTACTACTTTCCTTGGTTGGGAATGGTGTTAGTAAATCTGGTTAATCAGGAGCCACTGTGGGTAACCATATGTGGGAGAGAGAGTTTTTCTCTCCTGGGATTTTTCGGGTCTTTTCTTCACTCAAGGTCAGCATTTTGTGCCAAGCTTTCTTGTTTCTCTCACAAACCTCACATCAGACCAAAGGAGTCCATACTGAGGTGTTACTAATAAAGCATCCCCCCTCTCTGGGAAAAATACAAGTCCTAGACATTCTATTTAACATGAAAAAATGCAATCTTCTGGGCAGCACAGGGTGGTAGGGGAGGGGATGAGACGGTGGGTGGAGAGACTTTTTTCGGAGGTCTATCATGAAATAAATATGTGCACACATAAAAGTCTTCTTTCTTTTGGAATATCTTTTTTCTTCCTATTGCTTGATCAAATCGCACTCAGCATTCAAGAATCAAATTAAGACTGTTGGAAGAAAGTTCTCCAACTTTCTCTGAATAGGAGACAGAAAGATGTCCTGTATTGCTATGCATCTTCTGAGAAAGGCATTGGCAGCTTTTGTCCCGGGCTATTTTTTCAAGGATGTTTGTGAAGCAAGCAGCCTTGAAACAGAGATAGTGAGTTTCACCAGAGCATAGGACACATTTATTTTCTGACCAGGATAATAAGGACAATGACTCCCTCTAGAACGAAAATTAGACAGGTTTGCTAGCAGTCCGTGTTAGAGAACTGGGGTTTCCTCAGCTTGGATTTCCCCTGCTGGGATACAAACAGTATGTACAACATCTTAGGGACTCCTTTTTATCACCCCTATGAGACTAGGAGGACAAGGAGAAAAAAGGAAAACATGAAGCTCATGGTTCCTGCTGTGCTGTGAGTCATAAAGCCCTTTGACTCTAAACATGAGTCTTGCTTTCTATGCCAGCATCCATGAAAATGTGGTCACTAACTTTTCAACTTACAAGTAGGGTAAAATCACAGACTTTTCACAGTTCTTGACAAAGAACTTCTTCCTTTGGGCCGCCTTTTCTAATGACACCAGCTTACAGTAGAATGTCCAAGACATTTGGCAGGAAATACAACCTGCTTCTGAATAATGTATTTGTGAACATTTTGGTTGCTTCACTTGATTATGCTCTCATAAAAGAGACAGTCACTTCACTTCTTGATAAGTGCTTAGCATTTTCCCTGGAAATAGAAAATGACTCTAGTTTCACCAATTTAATAAAAATGTATTCAATGTCTATTAAGTGTAGAACATTATGGTCAGAATATTTAGGTAATCATTTCCCTAAACAGTGCTGAAACTCCTTTATGGTGATACAATATCTAATACTTCTTTTTAAATCCTTTACAATTTAAAAAAAATTTTATTTTAAATATGTGGGGTACAATTCAGGGTTAGGTATACAAATTATGCAGGTACCCTTGTTGATGAGGTGTGCTTGCCCCCTCCCCTGGCAGTTTTCCACTACTGCAAATCCCTTTCTTATAGTATTACAATACTTGTTCAAGGTCCGCTTATGAGTGAGAACATGTGACACTTGGTTCTTTGTATCTGTGATAGATCACACAGTATTATAGCCTCTAAGTCCATCCAAGTTGCTGCAAAGTTCATAGTTTTGTCCTTTATGGCTGCATAATATTCCATCATGTATATGTCCCACATTTTTTAAATCTAGTCCTCTTTTGATGGGCAGCACAGTTGGTTCCATGTTTTTGCTATTGTGAATAATGCTGCAATAAACATGCATGTGCAGGTATCTTTTTCATAGGGTGATTTGAGTTCCTCTGGGTATATTTCCAGTAGGAAAATTGTGGGTCGTATGGGAGGTAGATTTTTAGATCTTTTAAGAATCGCCACACTGTTTTCCACAGAGGCTATACTAGTTTACACTCCCACCAACAGTGTAGAAGTGTTCTCTTTTTGCAGCATTCTCTCCAGCATCTGTTGTTTTCTTGAATTATTGATGATGGCCATCCTGATTGGAGTTAGGTGGTATCTCAGTGTGGTTTTAACTTGCATTTCTTTGATGACTAGTGAGGTTGAGCATTTTTTCACATATCTGTTGGTGGCTCGTATGTCTTCTTTTGAGAAGTGTCTATTCATATCTTTTGCCTACTTTGTAATGGGGCTGTTTGTTTTTTTCTTTTCAGCACATTTGAGTTCCTTGTAGATCTTAGATTTTAAGCCTTTGTCAGATATACAGTTGGCAAATATTTTTTCCCAGTCTGTGGGCTGTCTTCTTGCTCTCTCAGTGGTTTCTTTGGCTTTGCAGAAGCTTGTCAATTTGAAGAGGTCCCACTTTTCTATCTTATCTCTTATGACATGGGCACTAAACAAACAGAAACCCAAGTAAAAGGCACAATCCCATTCACAGTAGCCACAAAAAAATGAAATACCTTGGCATCTTCCTAACCTTTACAACGAAGACTACAAAACACTGCTCAAAGAAATCAAAGATGTCACAAACAAACAGAAAAATATTCCATGCTCATGGGTTGGAAAAATCAACGTTGTAAGATGTCCATCCTACCCAATACAATCGACAGATTTAATGCAATACCTATTAAATTACCAGCAGCGTTCTTCTCAGACCTGGAAACGACAATACAGGAATTCATGTGGAAACATAAATGACGAATAACCAAAACAGTCCTCAGCAAAAACAAAACAACACACACACACAAAACCGGGAGGCATCACACTCCGAGGCTTTAAGCTGTATTATAGAGCTACAATAATCAAAACAGTCTAGTATTGGTACAAGAACAGGCATATAGACCAATGGAACAGGACAGATTCCAGAAGCAAACAATTTCTCAACCAACTCATCTTCGACAAAGCCTCCGCCATCAACCACTGGGGAGAGGAGAACTTATTCAGTAAATGGTGCTGGGAAAACTGACTGACCACATGCAGAAGATTAAGACAAGACTCCTCCCTATCCCCATACACAAAAATCAACTCTAAATGGGTCAAAGACCTAAATGTAAAACCTCAAACTGTAAGAACCTTAGAAAGTGCAGGGGACACCCTTATGGAAATTGGAACTGGCAACCAATTTCTGATCAAAATCCTTTACCTTTTATGATGCTTCATTCAACATATATATATATATATATACACACATATATACATACATATATATATATATATATATATATAGTGGCCAAATGAATGAAATAGATTCCTCAAGGAGTTCATTGTGCACAAGGAAAAAACACAGTGATAGAAGAAAGACTATTATAGGAACACAGAGACGGACCACCCAACAGGGCCTATCCATTTCTTGGTATTTCCAGCAGCATATGGTACTCAGTGGATACTGAAAAAGAAGTGTTGGTGGGGTGAACTGATAATCCAAACTAGAAAGCGTGATCAAATCCCACCTCAGAAACTCATCAGGGGACAACCCCTAAAACCTGAAATTTATAAAATTTTGTGTATTCTTACATGTTTAAACTCCAGTCACCTTCGAAGTACTCTCCATTTGATGCAATACGCCTATTGCAAGACTTTTTTCCACTGCTCAAAACAGTTTTTGAGCTTGTCAAATTTGGTGCCCTTTAGTGCCTCAGCTGTTGTTTGTTTCACCTCTTCCACATCGGCAAAAGATTTCCCTTTGAGGACTTTTTTTTTTCATCAGGGAAACAAAGAAAAGTCATTGGAGCCAGATCAAGTGAATAGGGAGGGTGGGGCACGGGGGTTATGCCGTTTTTTGGTTAAAAACTGCTGAACGCTCAGTGCGGTGTGGGCAGGTTGTTCACGTAAATCACCCATCATGAAATGGGCAAACGTGTTGAAAGAATCTCTAAAAACAAAAATTTACTGAAGCCAAACACAGCCTCTCAACGCTAGCTGTACACTGACGCTGATGGGTTCCTAGAGTACTTACTTAGCGGGGGAGGCCTGTACTATAAGGGGCCCATCCTCCAAGATAATTCTGTTTTTTGAGGGGGTTCTTTCTCATATGTACTGACTCCAAAACAGCCCATCTAAGACTTGGCTGGCCGCTATGAGAAACAATTGTCAGTAAGTTCCAGGTCTGCGATCTAGGAGGATATATGCAGCAAGAGTGTTCAAGTAAACAAACAAATATTCAACACTTAGAATAGTACCATGGATGGGAGAGATGAACAAGACACGCTCCCTGCCCTCCAGATGTTCACAGTCAAGTGGGACTGAAATATATCAGACAACCAGGCAGGATGACATAAGTATTGACTAGAAACCCTAGTGAGAGTTAACAAGCTGTGGGAATTCATTCCACTGCGACCAGGGAAGTTTCTTGCAAAGGAAACTTTTGATCTGGTTTTTAAAGGGTAAAAAGGATTTCCATAGGCAACAAAACAAAACAAAAACAGAGAGTGAGGCAGGCCCAAGAAAAAGCTTGAGCAAACATACATGTTTTAAAAAATGATAATTAATTATTAAAAAGACAATTCTGTCTACATTTTTCTGTATTTAATTTCTTTGCAATGTGTAGAATGCTTAAGTTAACCCACATCTGGTCTCTTTGCTGACAAAATCAGAAATGGAGAGAGAGTACATCCATTTTATTTTTTTCTTGAGAGTTCAAAGAAGTCTTGGCTAACTATTTTTAAAGACAATAGAATTGTAAAACATAAATTATGAATCTTCATAGGCTTCATTTTTCCACTAGATGGCAGAAAAAGCACTTGTAATGGAAATTACATTGTCATTTCTTTAATCAATTCTGCAGAATTTTTTTCAATAGAGGGAGGTGTATTTCATTTTAGTTTGGACAGCAGAATATGATTATAGGACAACTGATTATTTCATAGCTAATTTAATCATATTAAGCTTAAGAATAAAAAGAAAACTTTAAGTTAGTTTGTGCTTATATATGTATGTATATATCCAAACATCTCAATTAAGATATAAATGATGGGATTTCATGGGTTTCAGAATACTGCCATTCATTCTTTTAAGGCAGATCTTTAAATAAAAGGTAGTATTTAAATACACTTTTAAATGAACACAAAACATGTTTTATGCTACTCATGGATATAATTAGGTATACGATTGAGATATACTTAATTATGATATACTGCAGGTAAGGATAATGTAAGTTTAAAAGTGATGATGCAACCATGGTTGTATCATCGTTTATAACCATGGTTATAAACTCAAAATGTACTTTAAAAAAAAAAAAGAAAAGAAAGAGAATAAAAACCATGTGAACTAGGTAAACATAACACAAAAGTTAAATGTAGTATGTATTTCTTCATACCATGCTAATAATTCTAAGGTGTGCATGTGTTTTCTTATTCTGCATTTACGTCATTTTGTCATTTATCAACAATAATTCTTTAAGGACATTTGTAATTAGAATACTCTTCTAGGCACTTGAGAAGAGTTATATAAACAGTTATACCCTTGCTTTGGTTCCTTTACTATCAAAGAGAAAATAATTTTAGGGACTTACAAAGAACAAGATGACAAATAAGTGTGTTACAAAAAAAGAGAATGAGTTAATAAACACCCACATAATTTGATACCATAACATCAACTTATAAAATAAAAGCTGTTCAAAGAAACTAAGTTTTTAATTCCTATTTCAGACATTGCTTTTGTTTCTGTGTATCTTAGAACTGGCTTTCAAAAAAAGTCGAAGAGTGAATCATTAGCAAAAGGGGAGAATGAGAGGTGAGGAAGTGGAGTCGAATCCAGTCATCCAAGCAGTCCTGGACATTGTTGAGTGTTTGCTTCAGTTCAGGCAACAGTGGGAGATGGAGACAGGACTTCTCTTAAAATGAAAGCAGACCAGAGAAAGGGAGGTTGAGGTGAGCAAATGGTAAGCCGTGAAAGAATGGATGTAAGTACAAGAGTCATCGTGGTGGTGGTGTCCCTGAGCTCTTTCCTCTCTGCTTTGGCTGACTGCCTCCTGCCCACAAAGCAACAAAAACAACAGCAAAGCTCTGGAGGTGCTGGCAATGCTCACATCCTCAGGAACCTGGGAGGGTCTTGTGTGAGAATGTGGATGAAAGTCACATGTAATGACCCTAGGTGACTTGCTATCTATACGAGTAAGTTGTGTCCAGTCCCAGGGGCTCCGGCTTAGAATGCTCTGTGCTGTGTGTGGCAAAGATGCTTGATCTTGTTTTGAGTCAAAGTCAACAACTTTCTGGGAATCAGAGGCAGTGAATTAGTTTCCAGGACAATGTAGTTTCTGAGCAAATCATCTTCCTTGGTATATTGAACAGAAGACTACTTCTATGCATGTATTGTTGTCAAGGCAATTGTGGGTTAAAAACAAATACAATAAAATAAAATCTTTTTGAGCCAGAGTCTCACTCTGTCAGCCAGGCTGGAGTGCAGTGTCACGATTGTGGCTCACCACAGCCTCAAACTCCTGGGCTCAAGCAATCCTCCCACCTCAGCTTCCCACATAGCTGGAACTACAAGGCACATGCCACCATGCCGGGCTAATTTCTTGATTTTTTTTTAGAGACAAGGTCTTGCTATATTGTCTAAGCTGGTCTCAAACTCCTGGGCTCTCGCCTTAGCCTCTCAAAGTGCTGGGACAGGCGTAATCTGCCTCGCCTGGCCAAATTTTAAAATAAGAGGAAGTCTGGTCTGGGGTACTTTTTAATCAAGAAATATTACATTGGATTCGCAAGAGTATTATCTTGCACAGCCAAATTTTAGAAAGACTGCTGGCACTTCGAGTCCTGCTGTCTTTTAAATGTGGGGCGCCCTGGTCAGCCTGTGCCCCAACTTCTTATCTTATATATCATCAGGGAGTTTGATGTCCAGCTTTAACTCGGAGAAGAACAAGGCTGGAGTAGCTCACTCTTCACTGAAAACAAGCTAAAGAGGACCTTGGTCCAAGGTCCCAGTAACGCCCCCATCCCAGCTTCCCAGGTCTTCCAACTCCCCTTTTACTCTCTAATTAAAGAAGCAGAAATCTGGGCTTTCTGCATGAACTCTTCCTGGTGTTCTGCCCTTCTTCATGGTGTCACTGAAAGTGTCTCTGTAAATCCACAACCTGAGCCATAGAGTAACTTCTTTCGAGCCTGTGAATGGCTCTCTGTGCTGACCCCGCTCAAAGGGAAGTCTGCCCCCAACACATGGAGTGGTTTTTGTTTTCCCGCTTCAACGGGGAAGAACGTGGAGCAGAGTTCCTCAGAGCACGCAACACTGTGGATCGACACTCAGCACAGCTTTAATGGGTCCAGCGCGGTGACAGCTGTGACGAATACCATGGCAATTTCCCAGATAAGATGGTATCCGAGTAGGGGCTACGTTTCCTTCCGAGTTGTGGAGGCCATTATTATTCTTTGGAGAGGAATTCTAAGGAGGAAATCGCTGATGTAAATGCCTGCTGTCAGTTGCCAAAGAAATTGTTACAAAAGACTGCTATAATGATGTGGAAAACTGCCCATTGCTTTGGATTCCACGTTTTTTTGTGTTCCCTTCCATTTGTCATCTGAGGGTTCCCTCTCAGCCAACCAGGTGCATGAAAACTGCTGTACTCCAAGAGCTTTGTAACCTTGAGCTTCCGCTTTAGTTCTTTTGCATTTCACATTCTGATTACCCAGGCATTTCTCATGACCTCTTAAACTCCCAGGTGGTCTTCTGTGTTTAGTTCAGAAACACTAACCTGGCTTGCCTGTGGATATCATTTCACATATTCAACAAGTACTTGTTGAGTGTCTGTTATTTTTCCACAATGGGAGGGGAGTATATGGTAGTGGGTAGAGCCAGGTCTCTGGAGTGCGACTATCTAGATAATAATCCTGGTTCCACTGGGATTATAAATTGTGTGATCTCACTGTGTAATGTTAATATTAACAACAATAATTAATAACAGTAGTTCATAGTAGGTGTTCATTAAAATGTTTATTAGCATTTGTAAGTAAGGTAACATTACCATTAAGGAATTTATTGCCTAGGGTCCAAGAGAGTATATGTACAGGAGTACTACAAAACACCATAGTGTACCCCAGAGTGACCCACAGAAACCTCAAACAAACAAAAAGCTTGAAGCAAAAAAAAAAAAAAGAAAGAAAGAAATAAATAAAATAAAAGTTGAAAATTTTTATTTTTTCCATCAACCTGAAGATTGAGTCCGGTCAGTGGAAAGTTGACAAATTTGACAATATCAAAGTTTTAAACTTTTGGACACACAAAAAAGTCATAAAAATTCATAGGCAACAAAACAGAAGATGAACTATTTGCTACATCTATGGTTGACACCAAGCTAATGTCCTGCCTCTAGAACAGTTGGGAAGAGGATGTCTACCTGTGGAAAGTTGGAGAAAAAATTTAGAGCCTCAGAGGAGGATATTGATTGCAATCTAAGATACCTGAATTAAACTTATGAAAAAGAGTCATCAAAGTTTTGTGGAATCAGTATTGTTCCTAAGGAAGATTAATCTGGCAGCACAGGTTGTGTTGGTTGGAGAATAAAGACTGGTAAAGACTAGTTTGGATTCTGGAAAGATCATGTAGTGGCTCACGCCTGTAATCCCAGCACTTTGGGAGGCTGAGGTATGAGGACTGAATGAGCCCAGGAGTTCACAACTAGCTTGGGCAACATAGCAAGAGTCTAAAAAAATTTAAAAAATAAGGTTCAGCCTTCCCTAGGAATGCAAAGGAGAGAATGGTTTTGAACATTCACTTGGGTCAATACTTAAGGATGACTGAGGTTTTTCTGAAGTTTTGAGTTCAAGTCATTAGAAAAATATGATTGGCAAAGTTAAAGCAGATAGGAGTAAAAACAGGTTTGAGGAGAATCCAATGGGTTGGTTTCTGAAACTACGTGAGTGTGAGGTGCTAGATTTAAAATAGAGAAAGAGAGGTGAACAATTGGTTTGAAATCCAGGTGTAGAGTGATAATGGAAATGTAAACCAAGAGAAAGAGAATGAGGATGTACCCAGAAGCTGAGCACCGATACAATCACTAAAGTATTTTTACTCAGTGACAATCTTGACCAGAGAACCATGGTTGGGAAGGACTTGCTGAAAATACAGATGCCTAAGCCCTATTTATAACTGCCTACGCAGAATTTGGGGATAAACATAAGGACTGTATATTTTTGATACACTGCCAACATTTTTTCTTATAATCATCAAAGTTTGGGACTTTCTGCCTCAGGACATGAAAGATGCCGAGGAAAAATCACGGTGGCTAAAAGGTAGCAAGTAAATCTGGGTGAGTAACTAAGGAAGAAGGGCATTGTAAGGACCGAGTATCACATCTTCAATTGGACCATGAAAGAAATGCTTGGAAGCAGCGAGAAGACTTCCTTCCTGTCTTAGTCCATCAAGCTAACATAGCAAAATACCACAAACAGGGTGGCTTATAAACAACAGTTCCAAGGGCTGGAAAAGTCTGAGGTCAAGGAGCTGGCAGGTTCTGGTGTCTGATGAGGGCCCTCTTGTCTCTGTGTCCTCACATGGTTGAAGAGTTGAATGAGCTCTCTCAGGTTTCTTGTATGAGAACACTCATCCCTTTCATGAGGACAGAGCCCTATCACCTAATCACTTTCCGAAAGCTCCACCTCCTGATGCCAACATTGGAAGTTCGGATTTAACATATGGCTTCAATGGGGGGGACACAAATCTTCAGATTGTAGCACCAACTAGAGAAATTCCTGAGGAGAGAGAATATGATCTTAGCAGATGTGTGTAGGTTAGAGGAGACTGAGAGTGTTGGTTTGCTTTTTCTTTTGTTCCTTTATAGATTGCCTTGGTATAATCATAGCTTGCCCTTTCTCCGCAGAAATCTGCAGCCTCAGGCTGGACCACTGGTGCCTGGGATCAGTAATCTGCAGGTTAAAATAACGTCAAGGGTGGACGGACCAGCCGCCCTCGGTCATTCACACATCATTCTTTCTCCTGCACATTCTCAAGGCTGCTGGGTCTCCACCTGAGGAGAATGCCCCCCGCCCCCCAGCCCCAAGCATCAAACCAATGTGATCAGCAATGGCTTTGTGGTGCCTTCGGCTTTCAATACAACTGAACATGTACCATTCTTGAAATTGTGACTTACCCTTTTGGGATGAAAGACTTTTAAAATATAATACTAAGGTTTTTCTGATACATGGTTTAATGACTGCCATAGTGATGCAGATTTTTCAGGTTAGCCTGGGTTTCAAGAGTGTCAGCTCAATGGGTCAGCCAGCCAAGCCCCAGAGAGGGTCATGGAGGGGCTAATAAGCCTAGCCCCACAAGTGTCAGCTTTAATGGACTGGCAAGACAAGGTCTGAGTGTTGCGACTGGGGGTGAGGCGGCAGGGGCTGACAAGCCTAGCCCCCAGGGTGTTGGCTTTAACGGGTTGGCAAGCCTAGCCCCCTGAGTGCCTTAACTTCGGAGTCTCGCCTTCCTCCGGCAGCACTCCTGGTTCAGCTGGCTCTGTCGGCTGGCAAGCCAGCCTCTGGGGTGCATGACTTTTCCACTCTGATAAGCTGCAGGTCTTTAGGTGGCGCTTTTCAAGGTCAAGGATCTTGTCTCATCCCCAGGAAGAATGAGGGACATGGACAGTCGGAAGGTGAGAAAGCAGGATTTATTGAGGACAGAAAAAACTCCTACAGTGGAAGGGAGCCTGAAGGGGTTGTCCATCTGGGGCTCAAAACCAGGTACTTATATAGCCCTAAGTCCAAGCCAATTGGCTAGCACTAACTGTGAGCTGTAGCTGTTCTGATTGGTCAGTATTAAGGTAGAGACCTAATGGTGAGCCGATTGGTTGGTTTTTGATCCCAGCCGTGAGTACCTAAGCTCTGAGCCTGAGAGGTGGGCCACATTGTTACCAGAGGACCCACCTGTTTGTCTGCCTAACCTTTTTCTAGCTATCTCCTGTCTCAATAGGTGAAATAACTCACAAAAAATACTAGCTTGTAATCGTAGGCATGTAATGCTAATGTAGAATCATAATATATGTTTTAAATCCCATTTTAAAATGATGTAGAAATTTTACTGAAATTTAGCCAGAAATTTCTACCTTTTCTATTGCTAATACATTGCTTTTGCAAACATGAATCTCATCAGACTAAAATCAAGATGGGAACAGAGCTGCATCCTTTCCAGAAGCTCTTGTATAAAAACTGTTTCCCTTCCTTTTCCAGCTTTTAGAGGCCACCTGCGTTTGTTGGCTTGTGACCTCTTCCAACTTCAAAGGGCATCACTCCAATTTCTGCTTCCTTTGTCACATTGTTTTTTCTCTTATTCTGGTTTCTCCTGCATCTGTCTCATAGTACATTGTTATTACATTGGGCCTACCCAGATAATTCAGGATAATCTGTTCATCTCAAGATTCTTAACATGATCATATCTGCAAAATTCTTTTTGCATGATGGTAAATTTTATGTGACAACTTGACTGGGCCATGGGGTGCCCAGATTAAATATATTATTTCTGAGTATGTCTATGAAGGTGTTTCCAGATGAGATTAGCATTTGAATTGGTAGACTGAGTAAGGTCGATTGTCCCCCTCAGTGTGAATTAATGAACAGATTGAGTCATCCAATCTGTTGAGGACCCTAACAGAACAAAAAGTGGAAGAAGGAGGAATGTGCCCCCATTTTTCTTCTTAACCATTTGAGCTGGGACATCTCATTCCACTCCTCTTGCCTTCAAACTGGGATTTACTCCATGAATTCTCCTGGTTCTCAGGCCTTGGGACTTAGACTGAATTAAATCACTGGCTTTCCTGGGTCTCAAGCTTGCAAATGGCAGATCACAGGACATCTCAGCCTATAATCATGTGAGCCAACTCCTCATAATAAATATATCTATATTTATCTATATGTATATGTATATCTGTATAACTTGTTGGCTTTGGTTCTCTGGAGAATCCTGAATAACATATCATGTAAGATAACATATTCATAGGTTCTAGGGACAAAGACATAGATATCTTTGAAGGGCCATTATTCAGTCTTCACAGTGGCCCAGGTAAACTTAATTATGCAGTCTCTGCTGTGTGGGAGAGCCCCCCACTCTTTCTCACAGGACACTCTGAATGCTGTTTATAACATGCCACATTGCATATGTAGATTGAACAGAGTATTGTAGACTGAACAGAGTATTGTATCAAACTGTACATGAAATATTGATGAAGATAAATTTTTTTGGATAAAAAATAATTGTGAAAAGGAGTTTTATTTTTTTTCTTCCCACATGCTGTGTGATTGTTTAGATCATCTCCTGAAATATAGTCATCCCGCTTTGGTGATCAATGAAAATGATAATTAATTTTATGTGTCAACTTAGGCTAGGCTATGTGTACCTAGTTATCTGGTCAAACACAAGCCTAGATGCTGCTGTGAAGGTTATTGAAATAGATTATTAACATTTAAATCAGTAAACTCTGAGACCCCTTTTCCCCATAATGTCAGTGGATCTCATCCAATCAGTTTTGAAGGCCTTAAAAGGAGAGGCTGAGGTGCCTCAAAGAGAAAAGAGTCCTGCTACCAGTCAGCCTTCAGACTGAAATTCCAACATCAACTCCTGCTTGAGTTTCCAGCCTGCTGGATTGACCTGAGAATTTTAGACTTCCCAACCCCCACAACTGCTTGAGGCAATTCTTAAAATCTCTCTCTCTTTTTTTCTCTCTGTCTCTCTCTTGCTCTCTCTATACACACACACACACACACACACTCTCTCTCTCTCTCTCTCTCTCTCTCTCTTTCTCTCTCTCTCTCTCTCTCTCTCTCTCTCACACACACACACACACACACAATGACTAGTAATGAGTTAGAGAAGCTCTTTCAGCCTGTGAGAGGGCATGATTTAGGTGTTATAAAAAATTCCAGGTTCAAGGATATTTTTAATAAATTTAGAATCCCAAAGCAAAATAAAGTTGAGGCTCACTCATTCCTGCTCTAAAGTGGTTCTACCTTTTATCGTTACCCCGAAATATAGATTCAGCAGTAAGTTATTCTTACAGGAGCCTCAATACTGGCAAAGAAAAGAAAACTTTAAAATGTAAGTATTGGAATGGGAGGAAAGCTAGGTTTTCTAATTTATTTCTCATAATGATCTTACTGGCTTTAAGTCTTATAAAATCAGTTGATATCAATGTTATAAATACCATATTTCCTTTCATACAATTGCTTTATAATGATTAGTTAATTAAAACTCTAAAAGCCCTGGTATTAAGAAAAGAGAAACCATGGCTCACTGACTTCTAAAATTGAATTAAGCATTCATGCAATATCACATTGTTTCAAAGAAGAAAGCAAGAAGAATGACATTTGAAATCATGGGAGGAGCATGAACAGGTATGATATAATTGCTTGGTTTGGAATTTTGCCAAAAGACAAGTGCTAATAATTTTTGCCATAAAAAGTGCCAAGAATGCTCTTTAATGAAAACCACTATTGTGAATGTCTGGGTCCCTATCCCATCAGAAAGTGATATAGTTATCAAAAAGAATCCACTTATATTTGAGCATTTGTTAAATACTGACTCATAAGTGGTTTCCTGGATCCTTGCAACCAGTGGAAATATGTGCAGAAGTATTCTCTAATCCAAATGGGTGATGAGAAAAATATATATAAAACAGGTATTTCAGGATTTTTCTAGAGCTTTTGCTTTCCTTGGACCAGCACACATATTGGTTCTGTCTCCTCTGATGTGTCCAGAGGTGAAGGTTGGATCAGATGGGTGTGGGATCTGAGGATGAGAAAGAAAAGGTCTTTTGTCACATGGATTATCTCCTTTCCCCAGATACCTCTAAAACCCAGTGTGTCATTCATTGTCTTGGGTTTCTTTCCCTTTGCTTTTTAAAGCCATTTAGTCTTTAATTCTCAGACTTTGGAGCTATGCATCTTGTGTTCAATTCTACCATTTCACAGATAGGCAATGTTAAATAAGAAGTGAGCACTCCTGTCTTAGCATCTGCAAGAGACAGGTTTGAATCTCAGCTCTACAATTTACTTTCTATATTACCTCAATAATGCTGCCCGGCAAATGGTTTAGTCAGTTTGTGCTGCTATAACAAAATACCAAAGACTGGGTGGCTTAAACAACTGAAGTTTATGCCTTTGTGGTTCTGAAGACTGGGAAGTCCGAGTTCAAAGTGTGAGTTGGTCTTGGTGAGCAACCTCTTTCTGGTTTGCAGATGGCAGCCTTCTTGCTGTCTCCTCACATGATAAAGAGAGAAAGAGAGAGACAGAGATCAACTTTCTAGTATCTTCCTATAAGTGCACTAATTCCATTCGTGAGGAGTCCTCATGAATGTGCACTTATAAGAAAGACCTCACCTCCACATACCATCATATTGGAGATTAAGGTTTTCTTTTTTTTTTTTTTTGAGTTGGAGTCTCACTCTGTCGCCCAGACTGGAGTGCAGCTG